>NW_026692642.1:0-61445 GCF_021218885.2 Marmota monax
CCTAAACTCAAACTTTGCCCTAAACCTAGCTCTAAATCTACCCATTACCCCAACCCTAAATTTATTGATAATCCTAGCCTAAACCCTAACTCTACACCTAACTCTAACCAGAAAACTGACCCTAGACATAATCCTAAATTTAATACTAGTCATAGCACTAAATGTAACTCAAGCCATAACCTAACCAGAAACCTAAACATAACCATTGCCCTAATCCTAAACCTAAACCAAAATCTAACCCTATCTAAACCTATATCTAAACCTATACATTACCCTAACCCTAAACCTAACCTTAATGATAACCCTAGTCCTAACCATAACCCTAATACTAACAGTAGCATAATCTTATCCGTAGACTTAACCCAAAAACTAACCCTTTCCCTAGCCATGACCATAGCTCAAATCTAACCCTTACACTAAACATAACCCTAAACCTAACCCTAGTTCTAAACTTAACCCTAACCATAACTCAAGACTTATTCCTAACCTTACTTCTAGTTCTAAACTAAGCTCATATCCAACCCACTACCATAACCCTAACCCTTACCCTAATGCTAACCCTAAGCCTAACCCTAACCCTATTGCTATTACTTACCCTATAAATTACCCTAAACCTAACCTGAACCTTAAACCAAACACTATCATTACCCTAAATCTAACCCTAATGCTAATTTGAGCCATAAACCTAAATCCTAACTTAAACCAAACCTTAAGCTTGACCCTAACCTTAAAAATTCCCCTAGCTCTAAACCTGAACCTTACCCTAAGCCTAACCCTTACACTAGATGTAGACCTAAATCTAACCCTAAAATTATCTTTAACCATAACCCTAGACCTGATATTAGCCCTAGCCATTAACCTAGCCTAAACCTAAAAAAAAATTAGCCCTCATCCTAGCCTTAAACCTAGCATTAATCATAACCCTAACTCTATGCCTAGCCCTAATCATACTCTAACCCTCACCCTACCTCTAAAACTAGGTATATCATCATCCCTTATCTGAAACATAACCCTAACCATTACCCTATCACTAGGCCTAAACAGAACACTAACCCCAGCCCTAATGATGGCCTTAATTTAACCCTTATCCAAACCCTAACCCTAATCCTAGCCCTAAGACAAACTCTAACTCTCACATTAGCCCTATGCCTAGTTCTAACCCTATACGTTACCGGAACTCTAAACCTAGCCCTAACCCTAGTTCTAACTCTTGCCCTATCCTTAGCCCTAGCCTAACCATAGATCTAAGCCTAACTCTAAATATAACCCTAACCATTAGCCCAAGGCTAACACTAACACTAGACCTAACCCTAATACTCATCATAAAACTAGTGCTAACCCTAACCTTGGACTAAAACAAAACCGAGCAATAGACCTAACTCTAAACCTTAACTTAAAACAAACCCTAAAGTACACCTGGAACAAATCCTAGGCCTAATTCGAATCCTAACCCGAACCTTAAAACTAACCCTGAACCTGACATATACCCTAACACTCACCCTAGCTCTAAAACACCACTGTAACCTTAAACCAAACACTAACAGTAAACCTAGCCCTAATTGGAGTCCTAACCCTAAAAATAACCCTGTTCCTGGCTCCTATCCCAACAAAAACCCTAGCTCCACATTTATCCTAACCTTAAACATAAACATAAACACTAATCTTAAACACTAACCTTAAATATAACTCTATTTGTATTCCTGATTCTTACATTATTTTTGCCCTAACCTTAGCCCTGATGCTAACACAAAATCTAGCCATAATCTGCACCCTAAACCTAGCTTTAAAACTAACCCTAATCTTAACCCTACACCTAACACTAGCTCTAACTCTGTCGCTAAACCTAAGCAAAACCCTAACCCAAATCGTAACCTTAGACATATTCCTAATCCTTAGGCTAATCAAAACCCTAAACCTATTAATAGTCCTAAACCTTGTCCTCATTTTAGCTCTAACCTATACCTAACCCTAACCCTAACACTGATCCTTATTCTGACCATAACACTAACCCTAGTTCTAAACCTGACTCTAACCCTAGACCAAAACTTAACACTAGTCCTACCAGTAAACTTATACTAAACCGGACTCTACAACTAGCCTAGACCTAAGCCTAATACTAAAACTACCCTTAACTCTAGCCCTAGACCTAAAAAAAAACCTAGCCCTACCCCTAACAATAACCCTTAACCTACACAAAGACTAACCCTACCCCTTGACATAAACCTAGTCCTAATTCTGGCTTTAACCTTAACCCTAACACTAACCTGAACACGGACCCTGCATTAAACACTAAGCTAACTCTAAACCTGACCCTAACCAAAAACCTAAACATACCACTAGACCTAGCCATAACCTAAACCTACAACTATCCCTCATCATACTCCTGGCTCTTACATTACCCATAATCCTAACCCTACATTTAACCTAACACAAAACCTAGAGTGAATCCTAGGCCTAAACCCAGCCCTAAGAGTAACCCTAACCCTAACCCAGCCCTAATTTTAACCATAACTCCAGCCTTAGTTCTAAACCTTACTCAATGCCTAACCCTTACCCTAAATATAAACTTAGACTTATCCCTACCTCTAAACCTAACCCTATCCCTAACCATAAACTTAACCCTATCCCTAAACCTAGCTCTGAACATACACACTACCCTAACACTTACCCTAACCCTAACTGGAAAACTTACCCTAGACCTAACCCTAAACCTAACACTTCCCATAGCCCTAACACTAGCTCAATCCCTAACCTGTACCAGAAACCTAAACCTAACCATGCCTTAACCTTAACCCTAAAACTAAATCACTAAATCTAATCCTAAACCTAATCCTAAACTTACATCTAACCATATCCATTACCATAACCCTTATCCTAACACTATTAATAAACCTAGCCCTAACCCTAACCCAAACCCTAAAGTTACTGTAATCCTATCCTAGACCTAATGCTGAACCTAACCCTCAACTTAGCCCAAGCCCTTACTCTAGCACAAACTCTAACCCTTACACTAAACAAACCCTAGCCGAAACTCTAACCCTAACCCTAGCCCTAAGACAAACTCTAACTCTCACACTACCCCTATTCCTAGTTCAAATCCAATTTCTGACCATAACCTAACCCTAACACTAACCCTTGCCTTATCCTTATTCCTAGCCTAATCCTAGATCTAAGCCTAACTCTAAATGTATTCCTAACCATAGCCTAAGCCTAACTATAACACTAGACCTAACCCAAATGCTAATCATAAAACTAGGGCTAAAATTAACCCTGGGATAAAACAAAACTGAACAATAGACTAACCCTCAACCTTAACTTAAACGAAACCCGCAATTACACCTAGATTAATCCCAGCTCTAATTCGAGTCCTAACCCTAACCTTAAAATTAACCAAGACCCTGACTTATACCCTAACACTTACCCTAGCTCTGAAACACCACTCTAAACTTAAACCAAACCCTAACACTAAACCTAGCTCTAATTTGATTCCTAACCCTAACCCTAAAACTAACCCTGCCCCTGACTCCTTTCATAGCAATAACCCCAGCTCTAAATTCATCCTAATCTTAAACCTAACCCTAACACGAGAACTACCCCTAACATTAACCCTAAAGCTAACCTTAATTGTAACCCTGATTCTTACATTACTTGTTGCCTTATTCCAAGCCGTAACACTAACACAAAATCTAGCCCTAATCGGAGCCCTAAACCTAGCTTTAACATTAAATCTAACCCTAACCCTAACACTAGCTTTAACTCTATCCCTAAGCCTAAGAAATACCCTAACCCTAATGGTAACCCTAGACCTATCCCTAATCCTTAGGCTAATCAAAATTCTAACCCTATTAATAGTCCTAAATCAAGTCCTCATTTTAGCTCTAACCTATCCCTAACCCTAACCCTCACTCTGACCCTTATTCTGACCGTAACATTAAACCTAGGTCTAAACCTGATCCTAACACTAGACCAAACCCTAAAACTAGCCCTACCAGTAACCCTATACTAAACCTGATTCTACCAGTAGCCCTAGACCTAAATCTAATCCTAAATCTAGCCTTACCTCTAGCCCTAGACTTAAACAAAAACCTAGCACTAGCCCCAACAATAATGCTTAACCTAATGCAAAGACTAATTCTACGACTAGACATAAACCTAGTTCTAATTCTGGCTTTAACCTTAACCCTAACACTAACCTGAACACAGACCCTGCATTTAACAATAAGCTATCTCTAAGCCTGACCCTAACCCAAAACCTAATCCTAACACTAGACCTAGCCATAACCCTAACCCTAAAACTAGCCATAAGCATAATCCTAGCTCTTACATTACCCATAGCAATAACTCTACACCTTAACCTAAAACAAAACCTAGAGTTAATCCTAACCCTAACCCTAGCCCTAATCCTAACCCTAACTGTAGCATTAGTCCTAAACTTAACTCAATGCCTATCTTGCCCTAAATATAAACTTAGACTTATCCCTAACTCTAACCCTAACTCTATCCCTAACCCTAAACTTACCCCTATCCCTAAACCTAGCTCTGAACATACACATTACCCTAACCCTATCCCTAACCCTATTGGTAAACCTAGCCATAACCCGAACCCTAACCCTAACACTAACTGGAAAATTAATCCTAGACCTAACCCTAAACTTAACACTTGCCATAGCCCTAACCCTCTCTCAAATGCTAACCTTTTCAGGGTAATTGATAGCGTTAAGTGTCAGGTTAGAGTTAGGGTGAGTTTTAGGGTTATGGAAGGGTTAGGTTTAGGATAAGGGTTAGGATTTGAGCTACGGCTTGGGTTAGGTTTAGGGTTATGTTTCTGGTTAGTTCTAGGGTTAGGTTTATGTTTAGGGTTAGTGTGGGTTTAGGTTTAGGTCTAGGTTTATCATTAGGTTTAGTGTTAGGGTTAGGGCTACAATTAGGGCTAGGTTTTGTGTGAAGTTTAGGGCTAGTGTTAGGTTTATGGTTAATCTAAGAGCTAGGGTTACAGTTATGGCTACTTTTAAGGTTAGTCTAATGTTATGGTTAGGGTAATGTGTAGGGTTCAATCTAGTGTTAGGGCTAGGGTTAAGTTAGTATTAGGGCTAGGTTTAGGATTACAATTAGGCCTTGGGTTAGTGTTATGGTTATGTTAAGGAAAAAGTTTAGGGATCAAGCAAAGGTTATGGCTAGTGTGAGTGTTAGGTTAAAGTCAGTGCTAGGGTAGGGTTAAGGTTACGGATAGGTCTAGGTTTAGCATTAGGTTTAGGGTTATGTTTAGGGTGATGGATAGAGTTAGAGCTAGGGTTATGGTGACATTTAGGGTTTGGGCTAGGATTACACTTAGAGTAATGTTTATGGTTTGAGCTTGGGTTAGGTCTAGGTTGAAGGCTATGGTTATGGTTAGGGCTAGGTTTAAGTTTAGGGTTATGCTTAGGGTTAGGTTTAGGGCTACAATCAGGGCTAGGTTTTGTGTGAAGTTTAGGGCTAGTGTTAGGTTTATGGTTAATCTAAGAGCTAGGGTTATGGTTATGGCTACTTTTAAGGTTAGTCTAATGTTATGGTTAGGGTAATGTGTAGGGTTCAATCTAGTGTTAGGGCTAGGGTTAAGTTAGTATTAGGGCTAGGTTTAGGGTTACAATTAGGCCTTGGGTTAGTGTTATGGTTATGTTAAGGAAAAAGATTAGGGATCAAGCAAAGGTTATGGCTAGTGTGAGTGTTAGGTTAAAGTCAGTGCTAGGGTAGGGTTAAGGTTACGGATAGGTCTAGGTTTAGCATTAGGTTTAGGGTTATGTTTAGGGTGATGGATAGAGTTAGAGCTAGGGTTATGGTGACATTTAGGGTTTGGGCTAGGATTACACTTAGGGTAATGTTTATGGTTTGAGCTTGGGTTAGGTCTAGGTTGAAGGCTATGGTTATGGTTAGGGCTAGGTTTAAGTTTAGGGTTATGCTTAGGGTTAGGTTTAGGGCTACAATCAGGGCTAGGTTTTGTGTGAAGTTTAGGGCTAGTGTTAGGTTTACGGTTAATCTAAGAGCTAGGGTTATGGTTATGGCTACTTTTAAGGTTAGTCTAATGTTATGGTTAGTTTTGAGGTTAGCATAAGATTTAGAGTTAGGGTTTGTGTTAGGGTAAAGGTCAGTGTTCAAGTTAGGGTTAGTTTTAGGGTTATGGCCATAATTAGGACTAGGGTTAAGTCTAGGGTGAGTTAGTGTTTGGGTTAGGTTAAGGTTTATTGTTAGATCAAGGGCTAGAGTTATGGCTATATTTAGGATTAGATTTAGGTCTAGGGCTAGTGGTAGTGTAGATTTATGTATAGGTTTACCAGTAGGGCTAGTGTTAGTTTTCGATTTAGGGGTAGGGTCAGGTTTACAACAAGGTTTAGTGTTAGGGTCAGAATAAGGTTCATGGTTAGGGTTAGAGTTGGGTTAAGTTTATAGCTAGAATGAGGGCTAGGGTTAGGACTAGTAATAGAGTTAGGGTTTGGGGTAGACTAAACATTAGGGTTAGGAATAGGGTAGCAATAGGGTGAAGGTTTGACTAAGTGTAAGGGATAGGGTTAGATCTAGGGCTAACACAATGGATAAGGGGAGGGTTAGGGCTATGGTTAGGGTTATGGTTAGGATTAATGCTAAGTTTAGGGCTATAATTAGTGCTAGGTTTTGTGTTAGGTTCAGGGCTAGCATTAGGGCTAGGACTAATTTCAGGTGCAGGCTTAGATTTAGGGATAGATTTAGGGTTATGATAATGGCTAGGTATATTGTAAGGGTTAGGTTAAGGTTTAGGGTATGGTTTAGAGCTAGGGATACTATTAGTGACAGATTCAGGGCTATGGTTTGCATTAGGTTAATGATTAAGTTTAGGACTCAAATTAGCTTTAGTTTTATGGTTAGTGTTATGGATATGGTTAGGTTTAAGTTAATAGATAGGTTTAGGGTTAGGAATAGGTTTAAGGTTATCCTAATGTTATCATTAGGTTATGGTTAGTGTTAGGGTAATGGATAGGGTTACCACTAGGGTTAGATATAGGGTTATGGTTATGTAGGGGTAGGGTAAAGTTTAGGGTTAGGGCAAGTTTTGAGGTTAGGGTTAGGTTTAGGGTAAGTGTTAGGGCTAGGGTTAGGGATATGGTTATGGTTAAAGATAGTGTTAAGTCTCTGATTAGTGCTTGTTTTGGGCTAAATGAGGGCTAGGATTAGGTCTAGGTTCTGTGTTAGGGTTAGGCCTAGTGTTAGGCTTAGGTTTAGGTTTAGGGATAGGGTTAGGTTTAGGGGAAGGGATAAAATTATAGATAGGTTTAGGGCTAAATAGAAAATTAGAATTATGGTTAGGGCTAGGGTTATGGTTTTGGTAATTAATAAGGCTAGGTTTAGGGCTAGGTTAAGGGCTATGGTTTGTTTAGGGTTATGGCAAGAATTGGAGCTAGGGCTAGTGTCTGGTCTAGGGTTGTGGTTAGGGACAGATTTAGGGTTATGTTTATTTCTAGGTCTAGTGTAAGAATTAGGTTTAGAGTAAGGGTCAGCTTTAGAGCCAAGTGTATTATTAGGGTTAGGGTCAAGTTTAGGGTTTAGTTTAGGTTAGGATTTAGGGTTAGGGCTTGAATTAGAATTAGGTTAAGATTGAGGTAATGAGACTGTTAGGTTTAGGTTTTAGGTTAGGTTTAGAGTAATTGATACGGTTAGAGTTAGTTTTAGGGTCAGCGTAGGCCTAGGGTAAGCATTAGGTAAGGGTTATGATTAGGGTAATGGATAGGGTTAGAGCTAGGTTTAGGGCTAGGGTTATGGTTACTATTAGGCCTACAGTTAGGGTTAGGTTTAGGCTTAGGGTACGGGTTAGGGATTGAGCTAGTGTTAGTTCACACTAGGGTGAGGGTTAGGTTTAGGATTATGCCTATGTTAGAGTTATAGTTAGAGTTAGGGTCTGGATACTGTTAGTGTTAGGGCTAGGGTTATCATTAGGTTCAGGGTATTGGATAGGGTTAAATGTCAGGTTAGGTTAGGGTTAGGATGAGGGTTAGTTTTAAGGTAATGGTTAGGGTTTGAGCTACGATTAGGTTAGGGTTAGGATTAGAGTAATGGATAGGTTTAGGGATTGCGATAGGTTTAGGGTTTGGCCTAAGGTTAGCATTAAGTGTACAGATAGGGCTAGTTTTATGATTAGTGTTAGGGTTTTGGCCAGTGTTATGGTGAGGTTTAGGCTTAGGGTTGGGGTTAGATTTAGAGTTAGGTTTAGATCTAGGGTTAGGGCTAGGGTGAATGTTAGGTATTGAGTTTAGTCCAGGGATAAGGCTAGGTTTGGGTTATGATAAGTGATAGGTTTAGAAATATTAATAGAACTAAAGTGAGATTTAAAGTTAGTCTTAGGGCTAGAGTTAGGGTTACAGTTAAGGTTAGGGCTAGATTAGGGATAGGATTAGGGCTAAGGTTAGTGTTATGGTTAGGCCTAGGTTTACATCTAGGATTAGCATTAGGATTAGGTTAGGATAAGGTATGATGTTACAGCTAGGTTTAGGGCTAAGGCGAGTGTTAAAATTAGGGTTATGGCTAGGGATAAGTTTAGGGTTAGGATTAAAGCTAGTGTTAGGCCTAGGATTAGGGCTACAGTTTGTGTTAGGGTTAGGGCTATCATTAGGACTAGGTTTAATATCAGTTCTAGGGTTATGGTTAGAGAAAGTTTTAGGGATATGTTTATAGCTAGGTACAGTGTAAGGGTTAGGATGAGGGTTAGGTTCAGCTTTAGAGGCAAGGGTATTATTAGGGTCAGGGTCATGGTTAGGGTTTGTTTTAGGTTAAGGTTGGGGGTTAGGGCTCAAATTAGCATTAGGGTTAAGGTTATAGTTAGGGTAATGGATATGGTTAGGTTTAGGGTTCAGGTTATTTTTATGTTAATGGATTGGTTAGGGTTAGGGATAGTGCTAGAGTTGGGCCAGGTTAGAGCTAGGGTTAGGATTAGGATTATGGTTAAGGTTAAGCCTAGCTTTAGGATTATTTTTAAAGATAGTGCAAGGATTAAAGTTAGGGTTACATTTAGGGTAAGGTTTCAGGCTAATTTAGGATTATAATAGGGTTAAGGGTATGGTTGGGTCTCAGAGTAGGGCTAGTTTTTGGTTTATGTTAGGGCTAGTGTTAGGGACACAGCTAATGTAAGAACTAGGGTTATGATGAGGGCTAGTTTTAGAGTTAGCATTAGGACTAAGTCAAGTTTTAGGATTAGATTTAGATTTAGGGTGATGTTATGAACTACGGTTAATGTTTGGGTCAGAGTCAGTATCAGGGTTCATTTTAGGGTTAGGGATAGGACTTAAATTAGGGATAGGCTTAGGGCAAGATGTTGGGCAAGGATTTGGTTTAGGTTAAGTGTTAGGGTTAGTACTATGCCTCGGTTTTGTTTTAGGGCTAAGTCCAAAGTAAACGGTAGTTTTACAAATAGTGTTTGTGTTATTTCTAGTGATAGTGTATGTTTAGGCTTAAAGGTAGATTTAGAGTTATATTTAATTCTAGGGTTACGGCTATGGCTAAGGTTAGATCTAAGGTTAGGATTAGTGTTTGGGTTATTGTCAGGCATAGGTTTAGAACTAGGAATAGGGCTAGGGCGAGAGATAGGGTTAGTCTTAGGGCTAGGGTTAGGGTTAGGTTTAGGGTTAGGTTTAGGGGAAGGGATTCCTGTTTAATTTCCACCTCTATTTCTTTTTACCCATATAGGTCAAAATGAAGTGAAACCTTAAAATAAAGTGTGTTCATGAAAATGAACCATTGATTTGAGAAGGCCCAAAACTTGGGAGCATGTTAAGGCTAGGTAAAAGATGACTCCTTCCAAGTATTAAAGAAGTTTGAACAAAATTAACTCTTACCCTAACACTATATCTAACCCTAACCCTAACCGGATTAGAGAACCATTGATCCTAGAAGTCAAACACTTGGAGAGCTTTGAGGGGCAAGCTAAATAATGAATCTTATGCAGTATCAAACTAATCTGACCAAATAATTATGGGAGGAATTTCAGTGCATGCATATCTCCCTGCTTTCTCCTAAAGGGCTCTTGGATAAAGTTGTTTTTTCATGCTTCAGCTCAGGCCTACACTCACAAGGACCATACAACAGCGTGCCCACAAATAATTGAGGATGTGTGTGCTGTGTTATGCAACTATCATAATCTCTGTTTGATTTCCAGGTCTATTTCCATTTACTTGTAGAGGTCAAAATGAAGTAAAATGAAAATATTAACTGTCCCTGACAGCAAACATTTGGACCAAAAGACCTAAACCTGGGGAACATTGTAAGGTTAGTTAAAGATGAATCCTTGATTGCATCAAAAAAATTGAATAAACTAACTCCAACCCTATCAGTACTTCTAAACCTAGCCCTAATCCTAACCCTATGCATTAACATAGCCATATCGCTATAACTTTAACTCGAATTTTAACTGTAATCATTGCCCAAACCCTAGCTCTAACTCTATCGATTACCATAATCCTAAACCTAACCCTAATGCTAACCATAGCCGTAACCTTAACCTTTACCCTATACCTGCTCTAACCCTAACTCTGCCCTAGAACTAAACCTACCCCTAACCCTAAGCCTAACACTAACCCTAACTCTAACTCTAGCCTTAATCCTAACCATAAACCTAGCCCCAACCCTAGCTGTAATCCTATCCATTACCCTAAACATAAGCCTAACCCAAATGCTAACAAAAGAATTAAACCTAACCAAATAGCTATCCCTAAAGCTATTCAAAACCCTAAACCTAAACTGAAACCTAAATCTAACCAATCCATTACCCAAAACCTAATGTTAATTCAAGCCTTAACCCTAGACCTTAACCTAAACCAATCCCTAACCCTGACACTGACCCTAATAATACACCCAGCTCTGAACCTGACCTTTACAATAAACGTAAATTTTACATTAGACCTAGCCATAACCTAACCCTAAAACTATCATTAGCCATAATACTAGACCTGACATTAGCCCTAGCCCTAATCCTAGCCCTATCCCTAACACAAATTTTCATCCTAGCCTTAAACCTAGACTTAATCCTAAACTGTACACTAACACTAGCCCTAAACATAAGTATAACCCTCACCCTAGCCCTAAACCTAGCTGTAACCCCATTTCCCCCCTAACGCTAACCCTAACCCTTACCCTAAAACTAACCCTAAATCTAGCCCTAACACTAGGCCTAACCCTAACACTTACCGTAGGGCTAATCCTAGCCCTAATTTTGCCCTAACCCTAAACCTACTCCTAACCTAGCCCAAAGAATAACACTAACTTTCGCCCTAGCCCTATTTCTAGTCCTAAACCTATCCATTACTGTAACAATAACACTAGCCTTAACCTTAGCCCTAATCCTAGCCCTAGACCTAAACCTAGACCTAACCATAACAAAAAATCTAAGCCTAAACCTCACCCTACCACTAGCACTAACACTATTGCTAATCCTAAAGCTAGCCCTAACTTTAGCCCTACCTCTAAAACAAAACTGAGCCATAGTACTAACACTAACCCTAGACCTGACATTAACCCTATCCCCAATTCTTACCCTAATCCTAACACAAACCCTAACCCTACACCTAGCCTTAACCCTAGCCCTATTTTGAGTCCTATCCCTAATCCTAAATGTAACATTGATCCTGTCTCTGACACTAACACTAACCCTATTTCTAATCATCACCCTGAACCTAAACCTAACCCTAACACTAGACCTAGACTTAACGCTAACCCTAAAACTAGCCCTATTTGTAACTCAAGATATTACATTAGACATAGTGTTACCATAGTCCTAATGTAACCCAAAACCTAGTCCTAATCTGAGCCTTCAACCTAGCTTTAACACTAACCTAACCCTAACTCTGGCATTAACACTTAACCTTAACATAACCCTAAACCTAAACCTGTCCTAATCTAAAATCTAACCTGAAACATAGACCTAATCTTAACCATAACCCTAGCCCTAACCCTATCTCAAATCCTATCCACTACCATAACCATAACCCTAACCAAATTCTAACCCAAGGCCTAAGCCTAATCATAGCCCTAACCTAACCATAACCATACCCCTAAACACAGTTCTAATCATATTCATTACTCTAACCATGACCTATCCTGAACCATAGCCCTAATTTTAACCATAACCCTAGCCCTAACCCTAGCTTGAATACTATCCATTACCCTAACCATAATCCCAACAAAATTCTAACCCCGGGCCTAACCCTAATCATAGCTATAACCTAACCATAATGCTAGCCCTAACTGTAGCTCTAATCTTATCCATTAGCCTAACCATAACCCTATCCGAATTCTATCCCTAGTCGTAACCCTAACTTTATCAATAACCCTAAACCTATCCATCACCCAAAACTAACCTGAATCCTAAACCTAACCATAACCATTACGCTAACCCTAATCCTAACCCTAATGCTAATTTGAGCCCTAACCCTAAAAGTGAACCTAAACCATACCCTAACCCTGACTCTGACCCTAATAATACACTAGCTGTAAACCTGACCCAAACCCTCAACTTCACCCTTAAAATAGACCTAGCCATAAATCTAACTGTAAAACTATTCCTAAACATAACCCTACACCTGCCATTAGCCCTAGCCCTAAACCTAACACAAACCCTAGCTCTAATCCTAGCTCTAAGTCTAGCCTTAATTCTAATCCTAATCTTAACCCTACCCTAATCTTAATTTTATCCCTTGCCCTAACCCTAAACCTAGCTGTAACATCATATCTTCCCTTAACCCTATTGCTAGCCCTAACACTATCCCTAAACCTAGGCATAAACCTAACAATAACCCTAGCTCTAATACTAGCCCTAATTTAGCCTAACCCTAAACCTAACCCTAGCCCTAGCCCTAAGACTAAGTCTCATTCTTGCCCTAGCCCTAGTCCTAGTTCTAAACCTATCCCTTACCATAAACCAAAACTTAGCCTTATCCCTAGCCCAAACCCTAGCCCTAACTTTCACCCTAGAATTAAACAAGCATCTAACCCTAGATAAATTGTAAACCTCACCCTAACACTAGCCTTAACCCAAATGCTAATTGTAAAATAGTCCTAACCCTACCCTAGCCCTAAAACAAACTGAACCATAACCATAACCATAACCCTTAACCTAAACCAAACACTAACCCTACACCTAGACCTAAACCTATCTTAAAATTGAGCCCTAACCCTAACCCTAGAAATAACCCTGTCTCTGACTCAGACCCTAACACTAACTCTGGCTGTAAACATCGTCCTAATGCTAACTCTAAAACTAGCTCTATTTGGAAACCTCGTTCTTATGTTAGCCAAAGCCCAAATGCTAACACAAATCCTAGCAGTAATCTGAGCCTTAACCCTAGTTTAAACCCTGACCCCAAACCTAACCATAGCCCTAAACCTAACCCTAACACAAACCCTAACACTACCCATAAAACTATTCCTTATCCTAATCCAAACCCTCAACCTAATGCTACCCTTGTCCTAAAACTAATCCTTAGCCAACCCCAAACACTAACTCTAATACTAGTCTTAACCCTAGCCCTCATTCTAGCTCCAACACTAACCCAAAACCAAACCCTTACCCTTACCCTTATTATGAACCTAACACTAACCCTAGGTCTAAACCTGACCCCAATCCTAAATGTAACCTTAACAGTACCCGTACTGGTAAAACTATACCTAAACCTAACCATAAAAATAGCACTGGACCAAACCTAATCCTAAATAGAGTCATAAATCCAGCCCTAGCCCTAAACAAAAACCTTGCTCTAGCCCTAACACTAACCCTTAAACTAATGCAAACTCTAACTCTATCCCTAGAACCACTTCTAGTCCTAACCCTAAACCTAACTCTAACCCAAACAGTGATCCTTACCATAAACCAAACCTTAGCTCTATAACTTATCCTAACCCCAAACCTAACCCTAACACTAGACTTATCTATAACCCTAACCAAAAAACTAGTCATAAACATAATCCTAGCTCTTACATTACCCATAGCCCTAATGCTAGCCACAAACCTCCCACAATACCTAGTCATTATCCTATCGCTAAACCTAGACTTAATCCTTAATTGTAACCCTAACTGTAACCCTAGACCTAACCCTAACCCTAACCATTGCCCTAGCCCTAACCCTAGCTCTAATGCTACACTTACCAGAAACCTAACCTTAACATTAACCCTAGGCATAACCCTATACTAGCCCTATTCCTAACCTTAACCCTATCCCTAACCTTAGCTCTAACCCTTTCCATTGCCCTAAAGATAAGCCTAATTTAAATGCTAACCCTAGGCATAATGCTAACCGTATCCCTAACACTAACCTTTTTCATTACTCTAACCTAACTTGAACCCTAAATCTAACCCTGTCCCTTATCCTAACCCTAACCTTAACCCTAACATTAAATCAAGCCTTAACCCTAAATCTTTACATAAACCAAACTCTACCCGGACCCTTACCCTAATAATATACCTTGCTCTAAACCTGACCTTTATCCTAAACATAACCCTTACACTAGACCTAGCCACAACCTAACCCAAAAACTAACCGTAACCATATACCTAGACCTGACATTAGACCTAGGCTTAATACTAGCCTTAACCCTAACACAAACCCTAGCCCTCATCCTAGCCTTAATCCTGAACCCTAAACCTAGCCCTACCCCTGATTTTAACCCTCACATTAGTCCTGAATCTTATGATAACCCCATCCTTCCCCCTAACTCTAACCCTAACCCTTACCCTAACTCTAAACCTAACTCTAGCCCTAAACATAGGCCTAATCACAACACTAAACCTAGCACTGATCCTAGCCCTAATTTACCCCTAACCCTACCCCTAACCCTAGGCCTAAAACTAACTCTAACACTCGCCCTAGCTCTATTTCTAGTACTAACCCTATCAGTTACCATAACCCTAACACAAACCCTAAACTTAGTCCTAATTCTAGCCCTAGGCCAATCACTAGACCTAACCATAACTCTAAATCTAACCCTAACCCTAAGCCTGAACCTCACCCTACCACTAGACAGACCTGACACTATTGCTAATCCTAAAACTAGCCCTAACCCTAGCCTTAGCCTTCAAACAAAACAAAGCCATTGCCCTAACCATACACCTTAACCTAACCATAACCCTACACTTAGCCATAACCTCTTTTGCGTACTATGCCTAAAACTAACCCTGACCCTAACTTATATCCTAACACTAACCCTACTATAAATATCAAACTAACCTTAAATATAATGCTAACACTAGACCTAGACCAAACATTCACCCTAAATTTAACCCAAACTTAACCATAGATCTTACATTAGCCATAGCCCTAACCCTAGCCCTAACCTAATTTAAATCTTAGCCCTAATCTGAGCCCTAACATTAGCTTTAACGCTAACCATAAACGTAATCCTAAACCTAGCCTTAATCCTAACCATAATCATAGCCTAAACCTACATCTAATCCAAACCATTACCTTAACCCCAACCCTAACCCTAATGCTAACTCTGGGATAACCCTAATCCTATCTATAAACCTGTCCCTATCCATTACCCTAAACCTTATCTTAACCCTAAACCTAACCCTATCCATTACCCTAACCCTAAACCTAACCCTAAAGCTAGTTTGAGCCCTAACACTAAACCTTAACCTAAACAAACCCTAACCCTGACCCTGACCCTAACAATACCCTATTTCTAAATTGACCCTATCCCTCAACCTAATCCTTACACTATACCTAGCCATAAAGCTAAACCTGAAACTATCCCTAACCATAATAACCCTAGACCTCATATTACCCTAGCCCTAATATAGGCCTAACCCTAACACAAACCCTAGCCATAACCTTAGCCCTAAACCTAGCCTTAATCCTAACCCGAACCCTCACCCTATCCCTAATTTTAACTCTCACCCTAGCCCTGAACCTAGTTATAACCCCATACCTTCCCCTAAAACTAACCGTAAACCTAACACTAACATTAACCCTAAACATAGCCCTAACCATAGGCCTAACTTAATACTAAACCTAACACTAATACTAGCCCTAATTTAGCACTAAACCTAAGTGAACTCCTAACCCTAACCATAAGACTGAGTGTAACTCTCAACATAGCCCTATTTTTATTTCTAACCCTATCCATTACCGTAACCATAACATTAGCTCTAAACATAAACCTAACCCCAATAATAGCCCTAAACCTAGATCTAACCATAACTCTAAATATAACACTGACCTTAAGTCTAAACTTCACCATACCACTAGTTGAACACTATTGCTAATCCTACAGCTGGTTCTAACCTTAGTCCTAGCCCTAAAACAAACCGAGCCATTTCTCTAACCCTGAACCTTAACCTAAATCAAACCCTTACCCTACAAATAGCCATAACACTAGCTCAAATCTGAATCCTAGGACTAAAACTAACCCTGACCCAGACTCATATCCAAACACTAAACCAAGCTCTAAAGAGCATCCTAACCATAAAGCTAATGCTAACCCTAGACCTAGCCCAACCCTAAACCTAAAACTAACCCTAATCATCACCCTAGTTCTTACATTAGTCATAGCCCTAACCCTAGCTCTAACACTTACAAAAAGTAGCCCTAATCTGAGCCCTAACACTAGATTTAACTCTAAACCTAACCCTAAGCTTAACCCTAAACCTAACCATAACACTAGCCCTAACCCCAGCTCTAACCCTATCCTTTACCTAAAGCCAAATCCTATTTATAAGGCTTATCCTAGTACTAATCCTAATCCTTAGCCTAAACCAAACACTAACCCCATTATTAGTCCTAACGCTAGCCCTCATTCTAGCTATAACCCTATCCCAAAACCTAACCCTAACTTTCACCCTTATTCTGACCATAACACTAATTCTAGGTCTAAACCTGACCTTACCCTAAACTGAAATCTGAATCTAGCCCTACCAGTAAACTTTTACCTAAACCTATGCTTAATACTAGCCCTAGACATAAACCTAATGCTAAATCTAGTGATAATTCTAGCCCTAGACTTAAACAAAAACTTAGTTCTAGCCCTAACAATAACCCTTAACCTAAGTCCAACAATGACACTACCCCTAGACCTAACCCTAGTCCTAATTCTGGCTTTCACCCTAACCCTAACTAAAACCTGAACACTGACACTGACAGTAAAAATAAAACTAGCTATAAACCTGATCCTAAACCAAAATATAAACCTAACACTAGACCTAGCCAAAACACTATCCCTAAAACCACTAATCTAATCCTAATCTTAATCCTGGCCCTAACCTTAATTTTATCCCTTGCCCTAACCCTAAACTCAGCTGTAATTTCTTACCTTACCTTAACCCTATCACTAGTGTTATCCCTAAAACTACCACAAGTAGAACCCTAGATCTTACATTACCCATAGCACTAAGCTTAGGCCTAAACCTAACACAAAATCTAGTCCTAATCAGAGGTCGAAACCTGCCCTAAGAATAACCCTAACTCTAACCCTAGACCTACCTTAACACTAACCCTTACCTTAGTCCTAAACGTAGCTCAAATCCTAAATCTAAACCTAAAAAAACCCTAGCCCTATCAATAAAAAGAACCCTAACCCTAGTCCTAATCCTAACTTTAACCCAGGCCGTAACCCTAACAATCACCCTAAATCGAACCCTAACCCTAATGATAACCCTAACCCTAACCCTAACTGAAAATCTAACCCAAACCCTAAACTTAACACTAGACCTAAACCTAAACCTATTTCTTGCCATAACCCTCACCCTGTCTCAAACCTTAACCCTTACCCTAAACCCAATAGTAAACCTAGCCCTAAAACTAAACTTAACCCTAAAGCTAAACTTACATCTAATCCAATCTATTACCCTAAACCTAAACCTAACTCTAATGAAAACCTTAGCCCTAACCCTGAACCTAAACCTGACCATTATTATAACCCTAACCCTAGACCTATCAATAAAACTAACTCTCACCCTAGAACTAACCCTAGCTCAAAACCATACCTTAACCATAAAACTAATTATAACCCTACTCTAAGCTAATGATAACCCCCCTCTAAGTTAATGATAATCCTAGCCCTAATCCAATCTCTAACCTTAACTCTAACCCTAATTCTAACCATAACACTAGCTCTAACCCTATACATCACCTGTATGATAACCCTATTCCTAATGCTAACCCTAGGCCTAACCCTAACCCTATCACAAACCCTAAATCTTTCCATTACCCTAAACCTACACAGAACCCTAAACCTAACCCTATCCATTAACCTAAACCTAACTTTAACCCTAACCATAACAAAACGGTTATAAGTATTTTAACATAACATTGCCCTAAACCCAGATCTAACCCTTATTCCAATTCTTAACCTAAGCCTAAGCCTTATACAAACACTAGCCCTAACCTTAACGCTAATCATATAACTAGACCTAACCCTAATCAAGGACTAAAACAAAATGGAAAAATAGACCTAACATTAAACCTTAAATTAATCTAAACCTTAACAAACAACTAGACCTAACCCTAGCTCTAATTGGAGTCATAACCCTAACCTTAAACTAACCCTGACCTTGACTCATATCCTAACACTCACTCTAGCTCTAAACACTACCCTATACTTTAACAGAACCCTAAAAGTAACTCTAGCCTTAGTTTGAGTAATAACCCTAACCTTAAAACTAACCCTAACTCAACCCATATCCTAATAGTAACCCTAGCTCTAATCACTGCCCTTAACTTAAACTTCAGTCCTAACCCTAACCCTAAAACTAACACTGTCCCTGACTCATATCCTAACACTATCGCTGGCTATAAATATCACCTGAACTTTAAACTTAACCATTACACTAGACGTACCCTTAACCCTAACTCTAATTGTAACCCTATTTCTTACATTAGACATTGCCCTAACCCTAGTGCTCACCCTAACACAAAAACTAGCCCTAATACAATACCTAAACCTAGATTTACCCCTAACCTTAATCTTAACTCTTGCCCTAAACCTAGCTCTAAGCGTATCCCTTGTCGTAAGCATAACCCTAAACCTAATGGTAACCCTATACCTATCCCTAATCCTTTGACCAACCAAAACCCTAACCTTATTAATAGTCCTAAACCTAGCCCTCACTCTAGCTCTAACCCTATGTCAAACCCTAATTCTAACCCTGACTCTTATTCTGACCCTAAAACTAATCCTAGGACTAAACGTGACCCTAACCCTAGACAAAACCCAAAGAATAGCCCTAGACCTAAACAAAAACCTAGTTGAAGCCCTTGCAGTAAACCTTAACCTAAAACAAACATTAACCATACACCTAGACCTAAACCTAGTCCTAATATTGGCTGTAACCCTAACTCTAAATTTAACCTGAACACTGACCATGCCTTTAAAAGTAAACCTACCTGTAAACCTGACCCTAACCGACTATCTAAACCTAATACAAGACCTAGCCATAACCCTAACATTAAAACTAGCCATAATCATTACCATAGATCTTACATACCCACAACCCTAACCCTAGGCCTAAACCTAACAAAACACCTAGAGCTAATCCTAAGCCTAATCCTAGCCCTAACCCTAACCCTAAACCTAAACCTACTCCTAACCGTAGCTCAAAGCCTAACCCTTACCATAAACATAAACATACACCTATTCCTAAATATACCCCTAACACTAGCCCTAATCCTAAACATAATCATAGCCCTAAACCTAGCTCTAAACCTACCCATTACCCTAAACCTAACCCTAAACATATTGATAACACTAGGCCTAACCATAACTCTAAACTTAACTGGAAAACTAACCCTGGATCTAACCCTAAACCTCAGACTCGACATAGACCTAACACTAGCACACACCCTAACCCTTTCCATAAACATAAACATAACCATAGCCCTAACTCTAAACCTAAAACTCAATCTAACACTAACCATAACCCTATACCTACATCTAGCCATATCCATTACTCTAACCCTAACCATACCCCTAATGATGACACTAGCCCTAATCCTAAGTCTAAGCCTAACTATACTGTAATCTTATCCCTAGACCTAATTCTAGACCTAACCCTCGCCCTAGGCCTAACCCTAGCTTAAAACCTAACCCTTATGCTAAACATAACACTAACACTAACCTTTAGTTCTAACCCTAACCATAAACCTAACTCAAGAACTCTTCCTAACCATAACCCTAGCCCTAACCTTAGCTGTAACCCTATCCATTATCCTAACCATTATCCCTACCCTAATGCTAACCCTAGGCCTAAAACTAACCCTATCGCTAAACCTAACCCTATCAATTACCCAAAACCTAACCTGAACACTAAACAAAACCCTATCATTACCCTAACCCGGACACTAATGCTAATTGAAGCCCTAAACCCTAAACCCTAAACTCAACCAAACTCTAACCATAACTCTGACCCTAATAATTCCCCTTGCTCTAAACCTGAACCTTACCCTAACCTAACCCTTACATTAGACCTAGCAACAAACATAACCCTAAAACTATCCTCAACCCTAACCCTAGACCTGACATTAGCCCTATCCCTAATCCAAGCTCTAACCCTAAAAACTCCCGTCCTTATTCTAGCCCTAAACCTACCCTTAATCCTAACCCTAACCCTATCAATAACCCTAATACTAACCCTAGCCCTAATCTTAGCCCTAATTTGGCACTATCCCTAACCCTAACCCGAGACCTAAGACTAATTCTAACTCTCACACTATCCTATCACTAGTTCTAAACCTATCCCTTACCATAACCCTAAACCTAGCCCTAAAGCTGGTCCTAACCCTTGCTCTATACATAGCCCTAGAACTAACCTGAGATCAAAATCTAACTCTAAATCTAACACTAACCTGAAGCCTAAGCCCAAACCTAACACTAGCCCTAAGCCTAACACTAATCCTATAAGTAGCCCTAACCCTAGCCCTAGCGCTAAAACAAAACCAAGCCATAGCTCTAACACTAACCCTTAAACTTAACCAAAACCTAACCATACACCTACCCCTAACCCTAGCCCTAATTCGAGTTTTAAGTCAAACCCTAAAACTAACCCTGACTCCGACTCTGACACTAACACTAACCCTAGCTCTAAACATCATCCTAACCCTAAACCTAACCCTGACACTAAACCTAGCCTTAATCTCAACCCCAAAATTAGCCCTAATCATAATGCTAGTACTTACATTAGTCATAACTCTAAACCCAGCACTAACTTAACACAAAACCTAGCCCTAATCTGAGACCTAAATCGAGCTTTAAACCTAACCCTAATTCTAACACTAAACCTAGCCCTAATCATAAATATAAGCCTAGCCCTAACACTAGCTCTAACTCTATCCATTATAATAACCATAACCCTAACCCTAATGATAAGCCTAGACCTAAACCTAAACCTATCTCTAAACCTATCCCTATCCATTTCCCTAAACTTAACATGAATCCTAATATTAAGCCTAACATTATCCTAACCTTAACCCTATAGCTAATTCTATCCCTAACATTAAGCCTTAACCTATCCCAAACCCTGACCCAGGCCTTGATCTTAATAATATGCCTATCCCTAAACTTGACCCTAACCTAAACCTTACACTAGATATAGCCATAATCCTAATCTCAAACTACCTTTAAACAATTTTAGACCTGAAATTAGCTATACTTCTAATCCTAGGCCTAACCGTAAAACAAACCCTAGCCATTATATTGCCCTAAACCTAACCTTAATCAATACCCTAACCCTAACCATAGCCCTAACTCTAATTGTAAATATCACCCTGCCTCTCAACCTAGGTGTAACACCATCCCTTACCCTAAACTTAATTCTACATCTAACTCTAACTCTATGCTTAAGCTGAACACTAACCCTAACCCTAATCCTAGCCCTAATTCTAGCACTGTCACTAACCCTAACCCTAACTTTAGCCTGAAGACTAACTCTAATTCTCACACTAGCCATATTGCTAGTTCTAACTCTTCTAACTTTATCTCTTAACATAACCCTAACCCTAGCCCTATTCCTAGTTCTATCCTTAATCTTACCCCTAACCCTAGATCTAACCCCAACTCTAAATATAACCTTAACCCTAAGCTTAAGCCTAACATTAACACTAACACTAACTCTAACCCTAATGCTAATTGTAAAAATAGCCCTAACCCTAACCCTTTCAGTAAAACAAAACTGAGCAACAGCCCTAACCCTAAACCTTAACTTAAACCAAACACTAACACTACACCTAAACCTAACCCTAGCCTTAATTTGAGTCCTAAGAGTAACCTTAAAACAAACCACCTGACCATGACTAATATCTGAAACTCACCCTAGATCTAAATACCATCCTAACATTAAACGAAAACCTAACAGTAACCCTAGACTTTATTTGAGTCCTAACCCTAACCCTGAACCTGACTCATATCCTAACACTAACCCTAGCTCTAATTATCACCCTAACCTTTAACCTAACCCAAACACTATACCTTCCCTAACCCTAACCCTAAAACTAACCCTGATTGTAACCCTAGTTCTTATATTAGCAATTGCCCTAATCCTTGCCCTGACTCTAACACAAAAACTAGCTTTAATCTGGGCTCCAAACCTAGTTTAACCCTAACCCTAGCCCTAGCCCTAACCCTAGCTCTAAACCTATCCTTTACCAAAGTGAAACCCTAACCTTAATGGTAACCATACACCTATCCCTAATCCTTAAGCTAACCCAAATCCTAACCATATTAATAGTCCTGACCCTAGCCCTCATTCTAGGTCTAATACTATCCCAAACCCTAAGGCTAATCCTGACCCTTATTCTGACTCTCACACAAACCCTAGATCTAAACCTGACCATAACCCTAGAGTAAACCCTAACACTGGCCCTCCAGATAACCTTATACCTAAACCAAACCATAACCCTAGACTTAGACTAAACCTAATTCTCACAATAGCTTTAACCATAGTTCTAACCCTATACTTACAATAACCCTAAACCTATCCCTAATCCTAGCCCTAACCTATGACCTATCCTTAGTCCTAGCCCTAACCATAGATCTAAACCTAACTCTAAATCTAACCCTAAACCTAAGACTAAGCATAACACTAACATTAGCCCTAAACCTAAGGCTAATCATAAAAGTAGCTGTAACCCTAACCCTGCCAGTAAAACTAAACCAAGAAATAGCCCAAACCATAAACCTTAACTTAAACCAAACCCTAAAACTACACCTAGACCTAACCATAGCCTTAATTCGAGTCCTTACTCTAACCTTAAAACTAACTCTGACCCTGACTCATATCCTAATATTCACCCTAGCTCTAAACACCATCCTAACATTAAACCAAAACCTAACAGTAACCCTAGCCTTTATTTGAGTCCTAACCCTAACCCTGAACCTGACTCATATCCTAACACTAACCCTAGCTCTAATTATCACCCTAAACTTTAACCTGACCCAAACACTATACCTACCTAACCCTAACCCTAAAACTAACCGTGATTGTAACCCTAGTTCTTATATTAGCAATTGCCCTAATCCTCGCCCTAACTGTAACACAATCCGTAGCTCTAATCTGAGCACCAAACCTAGTTTAACCCTAACCCTAGCCCTAGCCCTAACCCTAGCTCTAAACCTATCCTTTACCAAAGTGAAACCCTAACCTTAATGGTAACCATACACCTATCCCTAATCCTTAAGCTAACCAAAATCCTAACCATATTAATAGTCTTGACCCTAGCCCTCATTTTATGTCTAATACTATCCCAAACCCTAAGGCTAATCCTGACCCTAATTCTGACTCTCACACAAACCCTAGATCTAAACCTGACCATAACCCTGGAGTAAACCCTAACACTGGCCCTACAGATAAACTTATACCTAAACCAAATCGTAACCCTAGACTTATACTAACTCTAATTATCACAATAGCTTTAACCTTAGTTCTAAACCTATACTTACCATAACCCTAAACCTAGCCCTAACCCTAGCCCTAACCTATGCCCTATCCTTAGTCCTAGCCCTAACCATAGATCTAAACCTAACTCTAAATCTAACCCTAAACCTAAGACTAAGCCTAACACTAACATTAGCCCTAAACCTAAGGCTAATCATAAAAGTAGCCCTAATCCTAACCCTGCCAGTAAAACTAAACCAAGAAATAGCCCTAACCCTAAACCTTAACTTAAACCAAACCCTAACACTACACCTAGAACTAACCATAGCCTTAATTCGAGTCCTTACTCTAACCTTAAAACTAACTCTGACCCTGACTCATATCCTAACATTCAGCCTAGCTCTAAACACCCTCCTAACATTAAACCAAAACCTAACATTAACCTTATCCCTAATTTAAGTCCTAATCCTTTATCTGACCTTGACTCATATTCTAAAACTAACCCTAGCTCTAAATATAACCATAACCTTAAACCTAACACTGACACTAGACCTACCGCTAACCTAACCCTAAAACTAACCCTAGTTGTAACCCTAGATATTATATTAGCCATTGTCCTAATCATAGCCCTAAATCTAACACAAAAACGAGCCCTAATCAGACTCTAAACTTAGCTTTTATCATAACACTAACAATATCTCTAGTCCTAAACCTAGCTCTAACCCTATTCCTTAACTTAAGTGAAACCCTAATCCTAATGGTACCCCTAAACCCATCTCTAATCCTTAGGGTAACCAAAATCATAACCCATTAATAGTCCTGACACTAGCCCTCATTCTACCTCTAAACGAATCCCAAACCTTAATGATAACCTGACCCTTATTCTGATCCTAACAATAACCCTAGGTCTAAACCTGACCCTAACCCTAGAATAAAGCCTAACACTGGCCCTACTGGTAACCTTATACCTAAACCTAACCATAAAACTCGTCCTACATCTAAACCTAATCCTAAATCTAGCCTAAACTCTAGCCCTAGACTAAAAAAGAAAACATATTCCTAGCCCTAACAATAAACCTTACCCAAACCCAAACACTAACCCTAATCCTAGACCTAATCCTAGTCCTAATTCTGACTGTAACCCTAACTCTAACTCTAATTTGAACAATGACCCTGACTTTAAAGGTAAACCTGCCTCTAAACCTGACCCTAACTGAAAATATAAACCTAAGACTAGACCTAGATAAAAACCTAATTCTAAAACTAGCCCTAATCATAAACCTAGCTCTTAAATTACCCACAGCCCTAACCCTAGGCCTAAACATAACACAAAACCTAAAGCTAATTCTAGGTCTTACCCTACCCCTAAGTGTAACCCTAACCCTAACCCTAGCCCTAATCCAAACCTAATTCTCGCCTTAGTCCTAATCCTAACCAAAGCCTAACACTTACCATAAACATAAACCTAGAACTGTCTGTAAATCTAATCCTAATCCTATCCCTAATCCTAATCATAAACTTAACCCTATCCCTAACCCTAACCCTGAACCTAGCCCTAAGTCTAACTCTAACTGTCACACTAGCCCTATCCCTAGTTCTAACCCTATACCTTACTGTAACCCTAACCCTAGTACTAACCCTTGCCCTATCCTAACTCCTAGCCCTAATCCTAGATTTAAACCTAACTCTAAATCTACCCTAAACCTAAGCCTAACCCTAACACTAACACTAGCCCTAACCCTAATGCTAGTCATAAAACTAGCCCTAACCATAACCCTAACAGTAAAAGAAAACTGAGAAATAGCCCTAACTCTAAACCTTAACTTAAACCAAACCCTAACACTACACCAAGACCTAACCAATGCCTTAATTCAAGTCCTAAACCTAATCTTAAAACTAACTCTGCCATTAACATTTAGGGTTACTATTGAGATATGGTTTGTATTTCCAGCCATATTTGATTATGTATGTTACTTAACATGATTTGTTTTTCCTCTATGCTTAGTTTTTTCCTTTACTGTACTACCTCCCGCTGTTGGTTTTCATTGTTATTTTTCGTTTCCTCTTCCTGTAATGTTTTGCCAAGGATGTTTTGAAGAACTGGTTTTCTAGCTGCAAATTCTTTTAACTTTTGTTTATCGTGGAAGCTTTTTATTTCATCTTCAATCCTGAAGCTTAATTTCACTGGATACATGATTCTTGGTTGGAACCCTTTTTCTTTCAGCATTTGAAATATGTTGTTCCAGGATCTTCTAGCTTTCAGAGTCTGTGTTGAAAGATCATCAGTTATCCTGATTGGTTTACCCCTAAATGTAAGCTGCTTCCTCTCTCTTGAGGATTTTAAGATTCTCTCCTTATTCTGTATGTTGGGCATCTTCATTATTATGTGTCTTGGTGTGGATCTCTTATGATTTTGTACATTCGGTGTCCTGTAGGCTTCTAGTATTTGGATTTCTTTTTCATTCTTTAAGTCTGGGAAGTTTTCTAGTATTATTTCATTGAATAGATTGCTCATGTCCTTGGTTTGGACCTCTATGCCCTCTTGTATCCCAATAACTCTTAGGTTTGGTTTCTTGATGTTATCCCATAATTCTTGGATGTTCTGCTCATGATTGCCTAACATTCTCGCTGAGCTGTCTATGTTCTTTTCAATTTGAAAAACTTTGTTTTCGTTGTCTGAAGTTCTATCTTCTAAGTGTTCTACTCTGCTGGTAATACTCTCATTTGAGTTTTTAATTTGGTTTACTGTTTCCTGCATTTCCAGGATTTCTGTGTGTGTTTCTTATATCCTCTATCTCCCTATAGAGTTGATCTTTAGCTTCTTGGATTTGTTTATGTAATTCATTGTCAAAGTGATTTTTCATTGTCTGAATTTGCTATATAATGTCTTCCTTGACCTTTGTAATGTTTTGAACAACCAATAAAATTAAATAAAATAAATAAAATTAAATAAAAAAATAAAAACTAACTCTGACCCTGACTCATATCCTAACACTCACCATTGCTCTAAACACCCTCTTAAACATAAATGGAAATCTAAAATTAACCCTATCCCTAATTCGAGTCCTCACCCTATATCTCACCCTGACTCATATCCTAACACTAACCCTTTCTCTAAATATTACCCTATGTTAAACCAAACACTAACACTAGACCTACCCCTACCTCTTACCCTAAAAGTGAACCTAATTGGAACCCTGGTTCTTACATTAGCCATTGACCTCACCCTACCCCGAGCCCTAACACAAAAACTAGCCCTAATCTGACCTCAGAACCTAGCTTTAACCCTAACCCTAACTCTAGCCCTAAACCTAGCTCTAACACTCTCCCTTACCCTAAGCGAAACCTTAACCCTAATGGTAACCCTAGACCTATCCCTAATCCTTAGGCTAACCATAATCCTAATCCCATTAGTACTACTGTCCCTAGCCCTCATTCTATCTATAATTCCATCTCAAACCCTAACACTAAACCTGACACTATTCTGACCCTAACACTAACCGTAGGTCTAAAACAAAACCTGACCCTAGACCAAATCCTAACACTGGCCCTACTGGTAACCTTATACCTAAACCTAACCCAAAAATTAGTTCTAGAACTAAACCTAATCCTAAATCTAGTGTTCACTATACCCCTAGACCTAAACAAAAACCTAGTCCTAGCCCTAACAATAATCCTTACCCTAAACCAAACACTAACCCTACCCCAGGACCTATTTCTAGTCCTAATTCTGGTTGTAACCATAAGTCTAACTCTAATCTGAACACTGACCCTGCTTTTAAGGGTAAACCTACCTCTAAACCTGACGCTAACAAAAAAATCTAAACCTAACACTAGACCTAGGCATAACCCTAACCCTAAAACTAGCCCTAATCATAATCCTAGCTCTTACATTACCCACAGCCCTAACCCTAGGCCTAAACCTAACACAAAATCCAGAGCTAATCCTAGGCCTTAACCTCGCCCTAAGTGTAACCATATCCCTAACCCTAGCCCTAACACAAATTTAACCCTCAACTTAGACCGAACCCTAGCTCAAAGCCGAACCCATACTGTAAACATAAACCTAGAAATATCCCTAACTAAGCCTAACCCTAGCCCTAATCCTAAACTTAATCCTAGCCATAATCCCAGCTCTAAACCTAGCAATTACCCTAACCCCAACCCTAACTCTAAAACTACTGTAATCCTATCCCTGGACCTAAACCTGAACCTAACCCTTGCTCTAACCTTAACCACAGCTCAGAACCTAACCCTTATGCAAAACATAATCCTAACCATAACCCTAGTTCTAACCCTCACCTTAACCCAAACTCAAGACCTAATCCTAAACATAAGACTATCTCTAGTCTTAGCTCTAACTGTGACCATTACCCTAAAGATAACCCTTACCCTAATGCTAACCCTATGCCTAAACTTTACTCAAGACCTAATCCTAACCCTAAACCTTGCCCTAAATTAAATCTAACTGTATCCATTACTCTAAACTTAAACCTTACCCTAATGCTAACCCTAGGCCACCCTTAAGCCTATTACTAACCCTGACCCTATCAATTACCCTAAACCAAACCTGAACCCTAAATCTAACCCTATCATTACTGTGACCCTAAACCTTATGCTAATTCGAGCCCTAACCCTAAACTCAAACCGAAACCAAACCCTAACACTCACCCTGACCCTAATGACTCCCCTAGCTATAAACTGGACCCTACCCTAAACCTTACCCTTACACTAGAACTAGCCAATAACTTAACCCTAAAACTATCCCTAACCATAACCCTAGGCCTGATATTATCCCATTACAAAATCCTATCCCTAACCCTAACACAAACCCTAGCCCTTATCCTAGCCATCAACAAAGCCTTAGTCATAACCCTAACCCTAACCCTAGGCCTAACTTAACACTAACCCTAGCCCTAATCTTAGACATAACTTAGCCCTATCCTTAACCCTAACCCTAACCCTAGCCCTAAGACTAAGTCTAACTCTCACCCTAGCCATGAAACTAGTTCTAACCCTATTCCTTACCAGAACCCTAATCCTAGGCATAACCTAGCCCTTTCCTTAGCCTTAGCCCTAACCCTAGATCTCACCCTAACTCTAAATCTAACCCTAATGCTAAGCCTAAACCTAAACCTAACACTAGCCCTACCCTAAACCTAACGCTACTCCTAAAACTAGCCCTTACTCTAGCCCTAGCCCTAATACAAAACAGAGCCATAGCCCCAACCCTAAACCTTAACCTAAACCAAACCTTAACCCTACACCTAGCCATAACCCTAGGCCTAATTCGAGTTTTAAGCCTAGCCCTAATATGAATTCTGACCTTTAAACTAACCCTAGCTTTAAACATCACCCTAACTCTAAACATAAACCTAACACTAAGCCTAACCCTAACCCTAAGCCTAAAACTAGCCCTAATTATAACCCTAGTATTTACATTAGCTATAACCCTAACCCTAGCTCTAACTTAACTCAAAACCTAGCCCTAAACCAAGCCCTAACCCGTGCTTTAACACTAAACCTAATATTAACCCTATCTCTAGCACTAATAGTAACCATATCCCTAGTCCTAACCCTAGATCTAACCCTATCCATTACCCTAATCATAACCCTAACCTTAATGCTAACCCCAGGCCTAAACTTAACCTTATCCCTAATCCAACCCTATCCATTACCCTAAATCTATCCTGAAACCTAAACCTAACCCTAATTCTAAACTTATGTTAATTCAAGCTCTCAATTTAAAACTTAACCTATCCCAAACACTAATCACAACCCTGACCCTAAAATACACTTAGCTCTAAGCCTGAACCTAACCATAAATATAACCCTTACACTAGACATAGCCATAAACCTAACCCATAACTATCTTTAACATTAATGTTGAACCTGAAATTAACTCTAGCCCTAATCCTAGTCCTAAACCTAGCATTAATGCTAACCCAAACCATAGCCTGAGCTTTAAACATAATGCTAAACCTCACCCTAAACCTAAACCTAGCTAAAACCCCATCCCTTACCCTCAACCTAAGAATAACCCTAAACCAAAACATAACCTTCAACCTAAGCCTAACCCTAAACCTAAACCTAATGCTAGCCCTAACCCTAGGCCTAACACTAACACTAAGCCTAATGCTAACCCTAGCCCTAATTTAATCCTATTGTAACCCTAACCCTAGCCCTAAGACTAAATCTCATCTTTCCCTATCCCTAGCCCTAGTTCTATCCTTAGCTTAGCCCTAACCCTAGATCTAAACCTAACTCTAAATCTAAACCTAACTCTCAATTTAACCACAATGATAATCCTAAACCAAACCCTAACACTAGCCCTAACATTATTGCTAATACTAAAACTTGCCCTATCCCTAGCCCTAGCCATAAAAGTAAACCAAGCCATATCCATGACCCTAACCCATAACCTAAACCAAACCTTAACCCTAATCCTAACTCTGAAACTAATCCTGAACCTGACACTGACCCTAACAGTAATCCTAGCTCTAAACATCATCCTAACCTTAAATTAACCCTAACTAGAGACCTAGCCTTAACCCTAACCCTAAAATTAGCCCTAATTGTAACACTAGTTCATACATTAGTCATTTTCATAACACTAGCTTTAACCCTAACACAAATCCTACCCTTAATCTGAGCCCTAATCCTAGCTTTAAACCTAATCTTAACCCTAACACTAGCAAAAATCCTAACCCTAACACTAGCCCTACCCTAGCTCTAACCCTTTCCCTTACCCTAAGCCAAAACCTAACCCAAATGCTAACACTAGTCCTAACCCTAAAATTTAGCCTAACTTAAACTCTAAACATTTTACTAGTCCTAACCCTAGCCCTCATTCTAGTTCTAACTCTAACCCTGACACTTATTTGACCCTAACCATAACCCTAGGTCTAAACCTGACCCTAACCCTAAACCAAACCCTAGCACTAGCCCTACTGGTAACCCTATATCTATATCTATCCCTAATATTATACATAGACAAAAATCAAATCCTAAAAAGAGCTATAAGTCTAACCCTAGACTTAAGAAAACTACCTCCAGCCTTAACAATAACCATTAACCTAAACCAAACACTTATCCTACCCATAGACCTAAGACTAGTCCTAATTCTGGCTCTAATTCTGACCTTAACCATATCCTGAACACTGACCCTGACCCTAAAACTAAACCTATCTCTAAGCTTGACCCTAACCCAAAACCTAGTCCTAACAATAGACCTAGCCATAACCCTAACCCTAAAACTAGCAGTAAGCATAACCCTAGCTCTTACATTACCCATAGTCCTAACACTAGCACTCAACCTAACACAAAACCTATCCCTAATCCTAGGCCTAAACCTAGCCCTAAGCATAACCATAACCCTAACCCTAGTCCTAACACTAACCCTTGCCTTACACCTAACCCTAGCTCAAAGCCAAACCCTTACCCTAAACATAAATCTAGCCTTAACCTAAACCATATCCCTAACCCTAGCTCTAATTCTAACCTTAATCCTAGCCCAAACTTTAGCTCTAACCCTATCAATTACCCTAAACCTAAGCCTAGTCTTAATTATAACACTATCCCCAACACTAAACCTAACCCTTAACATAAATGTAAACCTAGACCTAACCCTACAACTAACCATCACCATAGCCCTAACTCTAGTAACATTAAGCATTACACTAAACCTAATCCTAACACTAGCCCTAACCCATATCCTAACCCTAACCCTAACCCTAAATCTAACATTATCCATTACCCTAAACCTAATGCTACACCTAATGAAACTCTAGCCATAAACCTAACCCTAAACCAAACCATAACCATAAACATAACCCTAGACCTAATCTTAAACCTAACCCTCACCCAAGCCATAACCCTAGCTCAAACACTAATCCTTACTCTAACCTAAACATAACTGTAGCCCTAAACCTAACACTTACCATAAACAAAAGCCTAGCCCTATCCATAAACCTAATCCTAATCCTAGACTTAATCCAAACCATAACCTAGCCCTAACTCTAGCTCTAAATCTACCCATTACACTAAATATAACGCTAAACCTAATGCTGACCCTAAACCTATCGCTAAACCTAATCCACTCATTACCCTAAAACTTAACTGAAACCTACAATTAACCCTATCCATTACCTAACCCAAAGCCTAACCCTAACACTAATTCAAGCCCTAAATTTAAACTTTAACCTAAACCAAACACTAACCCTGACCCTAACCATAATAATACCCCCAGCTCTAAACCTGACCCTTACCGTAAATGTAACCCTTACACTAGACCTACCATAAGCTAACCCTAAAACTATCCCTAACCATAACCCTAGACCAGACATTAGCCCTAGCCTTAGCCCTAGCCCTAACACTAACAGAAATCCTAGCCCTAAATCTAGACTTAATCCTGACACAAACACTAATCCTAGCCCTAATCTTAATTCTAACCCTCACCCTAGCCCTAAAGCTATATATACCCTACCCATTCCTCTAAAATTAACCCTAACCCCAATGCTAAACCTAACCCTAGCCATACCCCTAGGCCTAAACCTAACACTAACCCTAGCCCAAATCCTAGCCCTAATTTAGGTGTAACCTTAACCCTAACACTAAGCCTAGTCCTATGTGTAACTCTAAGTCTTGCCCTAGTCATATCCCTAGTTCTAACCCTATCCCTTATCATAAACCTAGCCCTAGCGCTAACCTTAGCCCTAGATCTAACCCTAACTCTAAATATAACCCTAAACCTAACCCTAAACATCACCCTAACACTAGCCCTAAACCTAACACTAATCCAAAATCCAGCCCTAACACTAGCCCTAGCCATAAAACAAAACCTAGCCTTAACCCTAACCCTTAACTTAAACCAAACCCTAACACTACACCTAGACCTAACTTAAACCCTAATTTGAGTCCTAACCCTAACCCTAAAACTAATCTTGACCCTGACTCTGACCCTAACACTAAACCTAGCTCTAAACATCACCCTAACACTAAACGTATGATTTGCATGCTTCAGCATAGGCCTATATTCACAGGGAACAAAGCAGAGTGTGCCCACAGAGAACTGATGGAGTGTGTGAAGTTTCAAGCAGCTAATACCAACTCTGTTTGTTATCCAGCTCCATTTACAACTACCCATATAAGTCAAGATAAAGTGAAACCTTAAAACACAAACTGTTCCTGACAACGAACCTTGAACAGAGAAGGCCCAAACCTGAGGAACATAGTAAGGCTAGGTAAAAAATGAATCCTGCCTGGTATCAAAGAAATTTGAACAAAACTAACTCTAACCCTTACATTGTTTCTAACCCTTGCCCTAAACCTAACTCTAGCCCTAAGCTGTTTAGAGAATCTTTGATCGTAGAAGTTCCAAATGTGGGTTGCTTAGTAGGGCAAGATAACAGATGAATCCTGCCCAGTATTAAAAATAATCTGACAAAATAATTGGGAGAGGTTTTTCAGTACATGTCTATTTCCCCTGTATTTTCCTAAAGTTCTCTTGGATAATGTTCTTTTGCATCCCATAGCTTTGGAAACCTTCACTAGGAAGAAACCAGAGAGTGCCCTCAGAGAACTGATTGAGTGTGTGAAATTTCAAGCAGCTAGCCCCAACCCTGTTTGATTACCAGCTCCATTTTCATTTACCCGTATAGGACAACTTGAAGTGAAACTTTAAAATGCAAACTGTTCCTGACAGTGAACAATTGAAATTAGAAGGCCCAAAACTGGGGAACATAATAAGGCTAGCTAAAGAGAAATCCTGCACAGTATCAAAGAAATTTGAACAAAAATAACTCTAACCCTATCATTGGTTCTAACTCTAGTCCTAACTCTAAGACTAACCCTAAACCTATTCTGTTTATAGAGCTTTGATCATACAAGTTCCAAACTTGGGGAACCCAGTGCAGCAAGCTAGCAGATGAATCCTGTACAGTATGAAACAAATCTGACCAAATAATTGAGGGAGATAGTTCAGGACATTCATATTTCCCTCATTTCTCCTAAAGTGCTCTTGAATAAAGTGGTTTTTGTATGCTTGTGCTAAGGGCTACATTTACAGGGAAGAAACCACACAGTGCCCACAGAGAACAGATTGAGTGTGTGAAGTTTCAAGCAGCTAGCACCAACCCTGTTTGATTTCCAGCTCCATTTCCATTTACCTGTATAGGTTCAAATGAAGAGAAACCTTAAAACGCAAACTGTTTCTGACAGTGAACCTTGAACCAAGAAGGCCCCAAACTGGTAAATATAGTAAGGCTAGTTAAAAGATGAATTCTACCCAGTATCAATGATATTTGACCAAAACTAATTCTAACCCTAACACTCACTCTAACTCTTGCCCAAACCCTAACCCTAATACTAACCCTAACCTGTTTAGAGAACTTTTCATCATAGAAGTTCCAAACTTGTGGAGATTAGTGGAGCAAGCTAACAAATGAATCCTCTGCAGTATCAAAGAAATCTGACCAAATGATTCAAGGAGGTAGTTCAGTACATGCATATTTTCCCGTTGTCTCCTAAAGTGCAGTTGGATAAAGTTGTTTTTGCATGCTTCAGCTTTGGGATAATTTTACAAGGAAGAAATCAGAGAGTAACTACAGAGAATTGATGGAGTATGTGAAGTTTCAAACAGCTAGCACCAACACTGTTGGATTTTAAGCTCCATTTCCATTTACCCATAGAGGTCAAAATGAAGTGAACCCTTAAATTATACACTGTTCCTGACAGTGAACAATTGAATTGAGAAGGTCCAAACATGGTGTACATAAGAAGGGTAAGGAAAAGATGAATACTGCCCACTATCAAAAAAATTTGAACAAATCTAACCTTATCTCTAATGCTAGATCTGACTCCATCCCTAACACTAACTCTAAGCTCTTTAGAGAACCTATGATCATAGAAGTCCCCAAATTGGGGATCATAGTGGGGAAAGCTAGCAGATGAATCCTGCACAGTATCAAAGAAATATGACCAAATAATTGGGGGAGGTATTTCAGTATATTCATGTTTCCCCAATTTTCTCTTAAAGTGCTCTCAGATAAACTTGCTTTGCATGCTTCAGCTTAGGGCTACATTTATAAGGAACAAACCAGAGAGTGCCCACAGAGAACTGATTGAGTGTGTGAAGTTTGAAGCAACTAGCACCAGCCCTGTTTGATTTCTAGCTCCAATTCCATTTACCCATATAGGTGAAAATGAAGTGAAACCTTAAAATAGAAACCATTGAAGTGAACATAGTAATGGTAGTTAAAGATGAATTCTGCCAAGTATCAAAGAAATTTGAACAAAACTAACTCTAATCCTAACACTAGATCTAACCATAGAGCTAACCCTAACCCTAACCTTAACCCTAATCTGTATAGAGAACATTTGATCATAGAATTCCCAAACTTGGGGGAGCCTAGTAGGGCAAGCTAAGAGATAAGTCCTGCCCAGTATAAAAAAATCTTACCAAATAATTGGGGGCAGTAGTAAAGTACATGCATATATCCCTGTTTTCTCATAAAGTGCTCTTGGATAATGTCTTTTGCATGTCTCAGCTTTGGAAAACTTTCACTAGGAAGAACCCAGAGAGTGCCCACAGAGAACACATTGTGTGAAATTTCAAGCAGCTAGCACTAACACTGTTTGATTTTCAGCTCCATTTCCATTCACACCTATAGGCAATAATGAAGTGAAAACTAAAAGTTCCAATTGTACCTGGAAGTGAACCATTGAACCTTGAAGGCCCAAACTTGGATACATACTAAGGCTAGGTCAAGGATGAATCCTGTACAGTTTCAAAGTAATCCGACCAAAAAAATTTGAAGCTCTTTCAGTACAAGGGAAATCTGCTTGCTCCTAAAGTGCTCAGAGAACAATCTGTTTCTTTCTACTTCAGCCTAGGGCTATTTCCACAGGAAACTAGCTTTAGGGTTCGTGTTAGGTTTGGGGTTAGGGTTAGTTTTAAGTCAAGGGTTTGGGATAGGGTTAGGGTTAGTGTTAGGGTTAGGGATAGATCAAGGGGTAGAATTAGTGTTTGAGTTAGGGTAATAGTTAGGTTTAGGGTTAGTGTTAGTATTAGTATTAGGTTTGGGTTAGGGTTAGGGTGTGGGTTAGGTTTAGGTTTAGGTTCAGGGTTATTGTTAGGGTTAGGATTAGGGTTAGGGTTAGTGTTAGGGTTAGGGTTTCTGTTAGGGTTAGGCTTAGTTTTAGGGTAAGTTTTAGGTTTGGGGTTAGGATTTGGGTGAGGGTTAGGCTTAGTGGTATGCTTAGGTTCAGGGTTTGTATTACGGTTAAGTTTAGGGTTAGTGTTAGGGTTAGGATTAGGTTTAGGGTTGGTAACCATTAGAGTTAGGGTTAGGTTAGGGTGAGGGTTATGGTTTGTGTTAGGGTTTGTGTTAGGGTTAGGGTTAAAGTTAGTGTTATGTTTAGGATTAGGGAAGTGTTAGGGTTAGGGTTAGGTTTTGTGTTAGGGTTACGTATAAGGGTATGGAATGGGTTACTGTTACAGTTAGTGTTAGGGTTCAGTTTAGTGTTACAGATAGGTTTAGGTTATGATTAGTGTTAGGGTTAAGATTAGTGTTAGGTTACGGTTAGGGTTAGGGTTAGAGTTACTGTTAGGTTTAGGGTTAATGTTAAGGTTAGTGTTAGGGATATGTTTAGGGTTAGTGTTAGGATTGGGGTTAGGTTACTGTTAGTGTTTATTTTAGGATTAGGTTTAGGGTTAAGTAAGGGTGAGGTTAAGGGTTAGATTAGGGTTAGGGTTGTGAATTGGGGTAGGGTTTTTGTTAGGGTTAGAATTAGACTTATTGTTAGTGTTAGGGAGAGGGTTATGGTGAGTTTTAGAGTTAAACTTATGGTTAGGTTTAGGGTTAGTGTTAGGGTTAGGGTTAGGGTTTGTGATAGGGTTGGGATTAGTTGAATGTTTAGGGTTACTGTTTGTGTTAGGTTAGGGTTAGTATCATGGTGATTGTTAGGTTTAAGTTTAGGGTGAGGATTAGGTAACGGTGATCATTTGGGTTAGGTTTATGGCTAGGGTGAGGTTTCAGTTTAGGATTAGGGTTAGGGTTAGGGTTTGGTAGGGTGTTAGGTTTTGGATTAGGTTTAGTGTTACTGCTAGGTTTGGGTTTAGGTTTAGGGTTACTCTTAGGGTTAAATTTAGGATTATGTTTATGGTTAGTGTTAGGGTTATTGTTAGGGTGAGGGTTATGGTTAGTGGTAGGTTGGTGTTGGATTAATTATATGGTTAGAGTTAGAGTTAGGTTTAGTGTTAGAGTTAAGTTTAGGGTTGGGTTAGGTTTGGGTTTAGTGGTAGGGTTAGGGTTAGAGTTTGCATTAGGGTTATGTTTAGGTTTAGGGTTAGTGTTAGTGTTAGTGATAGGGTTAGTGATAGTGTTAGGTTTAGGGTTAGCTGTGAAGGTTAGTAATAGTTTTAGGATTAGGATTAGTGTTGGAATAAGGGTTAGGTTTACTGTTAGTGTTCTGGTTAAATTTGGAATTACCTTTTGGTTTAGAGTTAGGGTTAAGTTTAGGGTTAGGTTTAGTGTTATTAAGAGTTAGAGTTAGGGTTAGGTTTCTGGTTAGGGTTAGGGTTAGTTTTAAATTTAGGGTTAGGTTAGTGTTAGGTTTAGGGTTAGGGTTTCTGTTAGGGTTAGGGTGTGTGTTAGGGTTAGTGTTATTGTTACTGTTAGGGTTAGAGTTCGTTTTAGTTACTTTGGTTAATGTTAGTCTTAGTGTTAGGGTTAGGATTAGTGTTAGGTTTGGGTTAGGTTTTGTGTTAGGTATACATATAGTGTTATGGTTAGTGTGATGGTTATGGTTAGTGTTATGGTTTAGCTTAGTGTTAGGTTTAGGGTTTAGGTTAGGGTAAGGGTTATATTTGGGTTTAGGGTTAGTTTAGATTTAGAGTAAGGTTTAGGGTACATGTTATTGTTAGTGTTAGGGTTAGTGTAAGTTTTAGGTTTAGGGTTAGGGTTAATTTTAATGTTAGTTTTATGGTTAGTTTTAGTTTTAGAGTTAGGGTTAGGGTTAGGATTCATGTTAGGTTTAGGGCTAGGGTTAGAGTTAAGTTAAGTCTTAGTGTTAATGTTAGGTTTATGGTTAGAGTTAGTGTTGGGCAGGTTAGGGTTATGGTTAGTGTTAGGGCTAGTGATAAGTTTAGTGTTAGTGTTAGAGTGAGGGTTAGTGTTAGGGTTTGCATTAGGGTTCGGGTTAGTGTTTGGGTTAGGGGTAGGTAAGTGTGAGGGTTAGTTTTCGATAAGGGTCAGGGTTATTGTTTCTGGTTAGGGTTTTTGTTAGGATTAGGTTTAGGGTTAGGGTTAGAGTTAGTGTTAGGATTAGGGATAGGGTTACGTTTATATTAGGGTTAAGATTAGGGTTCTGTTTAGTGTTAGTGTTAACGTTAGGGTTAGTTTTAGGGTTAGGGTTCAGGTTAGGGTTCGTGCTAGGTTTAGTTTTCATTTTAAGGTTATTTTAGGGTTATTGTTAATTTTGAGTTTAGGGTTAGGGTTTGATTTAGTGTTACGGTTAGTGTTAGGTTTTGTGTTAGGATTAATGTTTGGGTTAGGGTTAGTGTTACGTTTAGGGGTAGTGTTAGGGATAGGATTAGGGTTATGATGAGGTTTAGATTTAGTATTAGCATTTGGGTTAGGGTTAGATTTACGGTTAGGGTTAGAGTTAGGGATAGTACTAGTGATAAGGTTAGTGTTACATTTAGGGTTAGTATTAGTGTTAGGGTTAGGGTTTTGGTTAGGCTTAGGCTTACTGGTATATTTAGGGTTAGGGATTGTTTTAGGTTTAGGGTTAGGGTTAGTATTAGGGTTCGTGTTTGGGTCAGAATTATGGTTACTGTTAGGTAAGGGTTAGGATTAGGTTGGTGTTAGGGTTATGGATTGTTTATGGTTTGTGTTAGTGTTAGGGTTATGGTTAAGGTTTGATTTAAGGTTAAGTTTATGATTAGGGTTAGGGTTAGTGTTAGGATTAGGGTTAGAGTTAGGGTTATTGTAAGGTTAAGGTATAGGTTTAGGGTTAGCGTTATGGTTAGTGCTAGATTAAAGTTAGGATAAACTTAGGGTTATTGTTAGCGTTAGAGTTACTTTTAGGGTTAGGGTTAAGATTCATGTTAGGGTTAGGTTTAGAATTAGGGTTAGGTTTAGGTTTAGGGTAAGTGTTATGTTTAGGGTTAGAGTTACAGTTAGTGTTAGTGTTAGGGTTAAGTTTAGGGTTAGGTTTAGTTTTAAACTTAGGTTTAGTTTTAGGGTTAGTGTTAGAGTTCAGTAAGTGTTAAAGTTAGTATTTGGGTTTGGGTTAGTGGTTACGGTTGGGTAAGGGTGAGGGTAAGGCTTAGATTAGCATCAGGGATATGATTTGGGTTAGTCTTTTTATTAAGGTTAGAGATAGAGTTAGTGTTATTGTTAGTGTTAGTTTAAGGGTTAGTGTTAATGTTAAGGTTAGGGTTAGTTTTAAGTTTAGTCTTAGGGTTAGGATAAATGTTCGGTTGAGGGTTGGGCTTAGTGGAATTGTTAGGGTTAGGGTTCGTGTTAGTGTTATGATTAGGATTAGATTTTGGTAAGGGTTAGTATTATGGTTAGGTTAGGGTTAGGGTTAGGGTTTGGGTGTGGGATTGTGATGGATTATGTTTAAGGTTAGGGTAAGTGTTAGGGTGAGGGTTAGGGTTAGGGTCCTTGTTAGATTTATTGTTAGATTTAGGGTTAGAGTTCATGTTAGGGATAGGTTTAGGGTTAGTGTAATGTTTAGGTTTAGGGTTAGGTTCATTGTTGTCTTTATAGTGTAAAAGATATGGTTAATGATAAGGTTAGGGTTGGTGTTAGTATTAGGGTTACTGTTAGTGTTAGGGATAGAGTTAAGATTAGTCTTAGTGATAGGGTTAGGTTTAGGATTAGGGTTTGTGTTAGAGTTAGGTTTAGGGTTATATATGATTAGGCTTAGGGTTAGGGTAAGTGTTAGGGTTAGGGTTACGGTTACAGATAGTTTGTGTTAGTGTTAGTTTTAGTGTTAAGGTTAGTGTTAGGTTTAGGTTTAAGGCTAGGTTAAGGATCAGTGTAAGTGATTGTGTTAGGCTGAGAGTTATATTTAAGTTTAGGATTCAGGTTAGGGTAAGGATTAGGATTAGGTTTAAGTTAGGGTTAGGGTTAAGGTTTGTGTTAGGGTTAGATTTAGGTTTAGGTTTAGGTTTAAGTTTATTGTTACTGTTATCTTTAGATTTAGGTTAAGATTAGTTTTAGGGTTAGTGTTAGGGTTAGCATTATGGTAAGATTTAGGTTAGCTTAAGGTTGGGGTTAGGTTAGGGTTAAGTTTATGGTAAGCATTATTGTTTGTGTTAGGGTTAGGGTTTGATTAGGGTTAGAGTTAGGGTTAGTTTTAGGGTTAGGGTTAGGTTTAGTGTTAGTGTTAGGCTTAGGGTTAGGGTTTGTGTTACAGTTAGTTTTAGGGTTAGGGTTTTGGTTAAGATTACGTTTAGTTTAGTGTTAGGGTTAGGGTTTGGGTTAGTGTTAGTATTTTGGTTAGGTTTAGTGTTTCATTTATGGTTAGCGTTTGGGATAATGTTAGTGTTAGTGTTAGGGTTAGGGTTAGAATTAGGTTTAGGTTTAGAGTTGGATTTATTTGACAGGTTTAGTGTTATGGTTAAGATTAGTGTTACTGTTAGGGTTATGGTTACTTTTAGGATTAGGTTTAGTCTAAGGGTTAGGGTTAATGTAGGTTTTGGGATAGGGTTAGATTAGTGAAAGAATTAGGGTTAGGGTTCGGTTTAGTTTTCGTGTAAGGGTTACAGTTAGGTTTAGTGGTATGTTTAGGGTTATGATTAGGATTAGGTTTAGTGTTAGTGTTAGGATTAGTATTAGGGTTTGTATTAAGTTTAGGGTTAGGGTTAGTATTAAGTTTAGCTTTAGTGTTAGGATTAGTTATAGGGTTTGTGTTTGTGTAATGTAAGCATTATATTTATGGTTAGGTTTAGTGTCATTTTTAGGGATAGGTTTAGGGATAGTATTAGGGTTAGAGTTATGGTTATGTTTAGTGATAAGTTTAGAGTTATTGTTAGGGTTATGGTTAGTGTTAGGGTCAGGGTTAGTTTTATGGTTAGTGTTAGGGTTAGGGTTTGTTTTAGGGAAGGGTTACTGTTAGTGTTGGGTTATGTTTAAGGTTATGGTATGGGTTAGGGTTTGTGTTAGGATTAGGGTTAGGGTTAGGTTTATGGTTAGGTTTAGGGTTAGGTTAGAGTTAGAGTAATTATTACAGTTAGAGTTAGGGTTAGGTTTAGAATTAGTTTTAGGGTTACCATTAGAATTGGAATTAGGTTTAGGGTAAGTTTTAAGATTAGTGTGAGTGTTATGGTTAGTTTTAGAGTTAGTGTTATGGTTAGGGTTAGTGCTCTGTTTAGGGTTAGGGTAAGGTTTAGGTTTAGGTTTAGAGTTAGATTTAGGTTTACGGTTAGGTTTAGTGTTATGGTTTGTGTTAGGGTTAAGGTGAGCATTAGTGTTAGGGTTAAGTTAGGGTTAGTTTTAGGCTTAATGTTAGGGTTTGTGTTTGGGTTAGTGTTAGTATTAGGTTTAGGGTAAGATTTCGGATTATGGTTACATTTGGGGTTAGGGTTAGTGTTAGTGTTAGGGCTAGGTTTAGGTTTAGTGATAGGTTAGGGTTATGGTTAGAGTTATGGTAAGTGTTAGGTTTAGGGTTAGCATTATGTTTAGGTATAGGGTTAGGTTTAGTGTTAGGGTTAGGGTTATGGTTCATGGTAGGGTTAGGGTTAGGGTGAGGGTTAGGGTTAGGGTTAGTTTTAGTGTTTGGTTTAAAGTTAGGGATAGAGTTATGGATAGTGTTAGTGTTATGGATATATGTAGGGTTAGTATTAGGCTTAGGTTTAAGGTTAATGTTACGGTTAGCATTAATGTTAGGTTTAGGTTTAGTGTTGGGTTACAGTTAGGGATAGGGTTAGTATTAGAATAAGGGTTAGTGTTACGGTTAGTGTTAAGTTTATGTTTATGTTTAGGGTTAGTGTTATTGTTAGTGTTAGGTTAGGGTTAGGGCTAGGGTTAGTGTTAGGGTTAAAGTTAGGATTAGGATTAGAGTTAGTGTTAGTGTTAAGATTAGGGTCTGTGTTTGTGTAAGGGTGAGGATTAGCATTAGGTTCATGGTTAAGGTTAGGGTTAGTGTTGGTGTTATGTTTAGTATAAGAGTAATGGTTAGCATTAGCATTAGGGTTAGGGTTAGGGTGAGGGTTAGAATTTGGGTTAGTGTTAGGTTCAGTGTTATGGTAAGATTTAAGTTTGGTGTTAATATAAGGTTTAGGTTTAGGGTTATGTTTAGTTTTAGGGTTAGTTTTAGGGTTAGGTTTCAGTTTTGTGTTACACTTAGGGTTAGTGTTAGTGTTACAGTTAGTGCTCAGGTTAGGGTTAGGGAAAGGTTTTGGGTTAGGATTATGTTTAGGTTTAAGGTTAGGTTTAGTGTTAGTGTTAGGGTTAGGGTTAGTGTTAGGGTTAAGTTAGGGTTAGTTTTAGGCTTAGTGTTAGGGTTTCTGTTAGGGTTAGTGTTACTATTAGGGTTAGGGTAACAGTTCGTTCTAGAGTTACAGTTATGGTTTCAGTTACAGTTAATGTTAGTGTTAGGGTTAGGGTTAGGATTAGCGTTAGGTTTAGTGTTAGGGTTAGGTTTAGGATTTGTGTTAGGATTAGGGTTAGGGAGAGTGTTATGATTAGGGTTAGAGTTTGGTTTAGCGTTGGGGTTAGTTTTAGTGTATGGGTTATTGTTAGGGTTAGGGTTATGAATAGTGTTATGGTTAGGGATAGGTTTAGGGTTAGTTACGCTTATGTTTAGGGCTAGCATTAGTGACAGGTTTAGGTTTGGGTTTAGGGTTAGTGTATGGGTTAGGGTTATGTTTAGTGTTAGGGTTTTGTTACTGTTAGGGATAGGTTTAAGTTTAGTGTTAGGGTTAGGGTTATGGTTACCAATTTAGTTAGTGTTAGTGTTAGGGTTAGGGTTAGTGTTAGGGTTATGGTTAAGCTTATTGTTAGGGTTAGTGTTTAGGTTTGTGTTAGGATGAGGGTTAGGGTTAGGGTTAGGTTTATGGTTATGGTTAGGATTCAGATTAGGGTTAGTTTTAGGGTTGGGGTTAAGTTTTGTGTTAGGGTTAGTTTTATGGTTAGATTTAGTGTTATGTTAATTGTCAGTGTTATCATTAGATTTATTTTAAGATTAGTTTTAGGGTTAGTGTTAGGATTAGGGTTAGGGTAAGGGATAGGTTAGGTTTAGGGTTAGGGTTATGTTAGGGTTATGGTTAGCTTTAGGGTGTGTGTTAGGTTCAAGATTAGAATTAGGGTTTGTGTTGCAGTTAGTGTTAGGGGTAGGGTTAGGTTTTGTGTTAGGGTTAGGGATATGGTTAGGGCTAGGTTTAGGGTTAGAGTTAGTGTTAGGATTAGGGTTAGGGTTAGTGTTAGGGTTAGGTTTAAATTTAGGGTTAGGGTTAATGTTAATATTAGGGATAGGTTTAACATATCTATAGATGTCAGGATTAGAGTTAGTTTTAAGTTTAGTGTTATGGTTAGGGTTTGGGTTAGGTTTAGGGTTAGTGAAAGTGTTAGCATTAGGGTGAGGGTTTGTTTTAGTGTTAGGGTTAGGGTTAAGTTTAGAATTAGGTTTAGTGTTAGGGTTAGGATAAAAGTTTAGGGTTATTTGTTAATGTTAGGGTTAGGGTTAACGTTAAGGTTACAGTTAGGGTTCATTTTAGAGTTAGGGTAGTTAGGGTCAGGGTTAGGATTAATGTTTGGGTAAGTGTTAGTGTTAGGTTTAGGGTTAGGATAGGGATTAGGGTTAGGTTTAGTGTTATGATTTGGGTTAGGGCTAGGTTTAGGATTAATGTTTGGGTTAGGTTTAGTGTTAGATTTAGAGTTAGTATTATGGATAGGGTTAGGGATAGGGTGAGGTTTAGGGTTTGTATTAGCGTTTGGGTTAGCATTAGGTTTAGGGTTAGGGTTAGGGTTAGGGTTAGTGTTAGGGTTAAAATTAGGGTTAGGTTTAGGGTTATTTTTAGAATTAGGGTTAGGGTGTGTGCAAGGGTTAGGTTTAGGGTTAGTGTTAGTTTAAGTGTTAGTGTTAGGGTGTTAAGTTTATGTTTATTTTTAAGATTAGGGTTAATGTTACTGTTTGGTTAGAGTTAGGGATAGGGTTAGTGTTAGTGTTTGTGTTAGGGTTAAGGTTAGGTTTATTGATACACTAAGGATTATATTTAGGGTTAGTGTTTGTGTTAGCGTTAGGGTTGGTGTTAAGTTTAGTGTTAGGGTTAGAGTTAGGATTAGTGTTAGGGTCAGTGTTGATGTTAAAATAGGTTTATGGTTAGAGTTAGGGTTAGAACTGAAATATTAAAATGAAAACTGTTCCTGACAGCGAACCTGTGAACAGAGAAGGCCTAAACCTGGGGAACAGAGTAAATCTAGCTAAAAGATAAATCCTGCCAAGTACCAAAGAATTTTGAATAAAACTAGCTCTAACCCTAACACTAGCTCTAACCCTAGCTCTTCCCCAAACCCTAACATTTTTAAGAAACTTTTGACCGTAGAATTTCCAAACTTAGCAGCCCAGTGGGGCAAACTAAGGGATGAATGCTGTGCAGTATCAAAGAAATCTGTCCAAAAAGTTGATGGAGTATATCAGTACATGCATATTTCCCTATTATCTCCTAAAGGACTCTTGGATAAAGTTGTTTTTACATGATTCAGCTTAGGCCTACTGTCACAAGAACAAACCAGAGTTTGCTCACAGAGAATTGATGGAGTGTGAAGTTTCAATCAGCCAGCACCAATGCTGTTTGATTTTCAGCTCCATTTCCATTTACCTGTATAGGACAAAATGAAGTGAAACTTTAAAATAAAAACTATTCCTTACAGTGAACCATTAAACCTAGGAGGCCCAAACATGTGGAGTATAGTAAGAGTAGGGAAAAGATTAATCCTTCCTAGTATCAAAGAAACTTGAAAAAAAGTAACTCTAATCCTAATACTAGCTCTAACACTATCCCTAACACTAACCTTAACACAAACCCTAACTTGATTGAAACACTGAAGATCCTAGAAGTCCCAAACTTGGGGAGCTTAGTGGGCTAAGATATCAGATGAATCCTATGCAGTATTAAAGAAATATGACCAAATAATTGAGGTGGTATTTCAGTTCATGCATATTTCTCTGTTTTCCTCTAAAGGGATTTCAGGTAAAGTTGTTTTTGCCATCTTCATCTTAGGGCTACTTTCACAAGGACAAACCAGAGAGTTCACACTGAAAACTGATTCAGTGTTTGAAGTTTCAAACAGCTAGCACCAATCCGTTTTGATTTCAACCTCCACTTTCATTTACCTATATAGGTCAATATGAAGTGAAACCTTGAAATATAGAGTGTCCCTGTTAGCGAACCATTGAAATGAGAAGTCCCAAACCTGAGGAGCATATTAAGGCTAGGTAAAAGATGACTCCTTCCAAGTATCAACGAAATATGTACAAAACTTACTCTCACCCAAACACTACATCTAGCCCTAGCCCTAACCCTAAACCTAACACTAACCCTAACTTCATTAGAGAACCATTGATACTAGAAGTCCCACACTTGGAGAGCTTTGTGGGGCAAGTTAAATAATGAATCCTACTCAGTATCAAACAAATTTGACCAAATAATTATGGGAGGAATTTCAGTGCATGCACATTCCCTGTTTTCTGCTAAAGGGCTCTCAGATAAAAATGTTTGTGTGTGCTTCAGCTTAGGCCTACACTCACAAGGAATATACCAGAGTGTCCCCACAAAGAATTCAGGGTTTGTCTGCAGTTTCAAGCAGCTAGCATAAACCATGTTTGATTTCCAGGTCCATTTACATTTACTTGTATAGGTCAAAATGAAGTAAAATGAAAATATTAACAGTTCTGGACACCAAACAGTAGAACCAAAAGGCCTAAACCTGGGAAACAGAGTAAGGTTAGTTAAAGATGAATCCTGGATTGTATCAAAGAAATTTGAATAAAGTAATTCTAACCCTAACACTACCTCTAAACTGAGCCCTAATCCTAACCCTAAACATTAACATAGCTCTATCCCTAACCCTAACATTAACCCTAATTTTAACTGTACCCATTGCACAAACCCTAGCTCTAAATATATTCATTACCATAACTCTAACCATAACCCCAATGCTAAATGTAGCCCTAACCCTAATATTTACCCTAGACCTGCTCTAATCCTAACCCTCACTCTAGCCTTAAATCTAGGCCCAACCATAACACTTACCCTAAACCTAACCCTAACACTAGGCCTAACCATAACCTTAACCCTAATCCTAACACTAGCCCTCATCATAACCATAAACGTAGCCCTAAACCTGGCTATAATTCTATCTATTACCCTAAACTTAAGCATAACCCAAATGATAAGAATAGGACTAAACCTAACTGTATAGCTATCCCTAAGGCTATTCAAAACCCTAAACCTAACCTGAACCCTAAATCTAACCATGTCCATTACTCTAAACCTAATGCTAATTCAAGCCTTAACTCTAAACCTTAACCAAAACCAAACCCTTATCCTGACCCTGACCATAATAACACACCTAGCTCTAAACCTGACATTTACCCTAAACCTAACCCTTACAGTAGACCTATTCATAACAAAACCCCACAACTATCCTTAACTGTAATGCTGACCTTGACATTAACCCTAGCCTTAATCCTAGCCCTACCCCTACCCCTAACACAAACCCTCATCCGAGTGGTTAAACTAGCCTTAATCCTAACCCTCACCCTAACCCTAACCCACACCTAATCCTAACCACAACCCTAGCCCTAACCCTAACTCTAACTGTATCCATTACCCTAAACATAACCCTTATCCTAATGATAACCCTAGGACTAACCCTAACCCTATCACAATCCCCAAAACTATCAATTACCCTAAACCTAACCTGAACCCTAAACCTAACCCTATGTTTACCCTAAACCTAACATTAACTCTAATTTGATCCATAACCCTAAACTCAAACCTAAACCAAGGCCTAACACTGATCCTGGCCCTAATAATTTCCCTAGCTCTAAACCTTACTCTTACCCTATACCTAACCCTTACAATAGACCTAGCCGTAAACCTTTCCCTAAAAGTATCCCTAACTGTAACCCAGACTTGACATTATATCTAGCCATAATTCTAGCCCTAACCCTAACAAAACCCCTCATCTGAGCCGTAAACCTAGCCTTAATTCTAACCCTCACCCTAACCCAACCCAAGACCTAATCCTAACAATAACCCTAGCCCTAACCTTAACTCTAAATGAAACCATTACCCTAAACATAACCCTTATTCTAATGATAACTCTAAGACTAAACCTAACCCTATCACTATCTCCAAAATTATCAATTACCTAAACCTAACCTGAACCATAAACCTAACCCTATTTTGATCTTAACACTAACACTAACTCTAATTTGAGCTATAACCCTAAACTGAAACCTAAAACATGCCCTAACATTGACCCTGGCCTTAATAATTCCCCTAGCTCTAAACCTGACTCTTACCCTATACCTAACCCTTACAATAGACCTAGAAGTAAACCTTTTCCTAAAACTGTCTCTAACCTTAGCCCTAATTTAGCCCTATCCCTAATCCTAGTCCTAAAAATAACTCTAACTCTCACATTAGATTTTTCACTCATTCTAACTCTTACCATAACCATAATCCTAGTCCTAACCCTAGCCCTAACCCTTGCCCTATCCTTTTCCCTAGGACTAACCTTAGACAAAACCAAACTCTAAATCGAGCCCTAAACTGAAGACTACGCCAAACCCTAACACTAGCCCAAACCATAACACTAATCCTAAAACTAGCCTTAACCATAGCCCTAGCCCTAAAACAAAACCGAGCTATAGCTATAACCCTAACACTTAACCTAAACCAAACCAAACCATAACCTTAAACCTAGCCCTAACCCTAACTCTAATATGAGTTGTAAGCCAAACCTTTAAACTAACCCTGAACCTGACACTGACCCTTATACTACTAGCTCTAAATATCACCCTAACCCTAAGCCTAATCCTAATACTATCTCTAACCCTAAAACCCTAAAACTATCCCTAAACTTTACCCTAGTACTTACTTTAGCCCTAAGCCTAACCCTATCCCTAACTTAACAGAAAACATAGGCCTAATCCTAGCTTTAACTTTAGCTCTATTCAAAACCATAAACCTGGTTCTAAATAGATCTCTAACGCTATCCATTACCATAACCAAAACCATAACTCTAATATTAACCCTAGGCATGAACCTAAACCTATACCTAATCTTAATCCAATCAATTACGCTGAACCTAACCTGAACCTAAACCTAACCCTACATTACCCTAACCCTAACACTAAAACTAATTCAAGCCCTAACTTTAAACCTTAACCTGTCCCAAACCCTAACCCTGACCTTGACTCTAATAAAACCCCTAGCTCTAAACTTGAACATAACCCTACACCTAACCCTTACCCTAGACGTAGCCATAAATCTAACCCAAAAACTATCTTTAACCATAATTCTGTACATGAAATAATCCCTGGCCCTAATCCTATTCCTAAACCTAAAACAAACACTAGTCCTCATCCTAGTCCTAAACCTAGCTTTAATCATAACCCTAATCCCACCCCTAACCCTAATTCTAACCTCACCCTACCTCTATACCTAGCCATCTCTTACCATAAACTTAACCCTAACCCTAACTCTAGGCTTAAGCCAAACAATAAAACTAGCCCTAATCCTAGCACTAATTTAACCTATCTCTACCCCTAACACTAACTATTGCCCTGAGACACACTCTAACTCTCGCCCTATACCTATCCCTACTTCTAAACCTATCCCTTACCATAAGCCTATATTTTACCATAACCCTATCACTTGCCCTAACTATTACCCTATCCTTAGTTTCAGCCCTAACCCTAAATCTAACCCTAACAATAAGCCTAAGCTTAACACTTACACTAGCCCTAAACCTAACCCTAGGACTAAACCAAAACCAAGCAATAGCCCTAACTCTAAACATTAACTTAAACCAAACCCTAACACTAAACCTATACCTATCCCTAGCCCTAATTCGAGTTCTAACACTAACTTTAAAAGTAACACTGACCATGACTCATATCTTAACACTCAACCTAGCTGTAAACACCACCCTCACCTTAAACTGAATGCTAAGAATAACCCTAACAATAATTCGAGTCCTATCCCTAAACCTAAAATGAACCCTGACGTGGCTCTTATCCTAACACAAACCCTAGCTATAAATATCACCCTAAACTTAAACCTAAACATAACACTAAAACTAACCTAATTTTAACCCTAGTTCTTACATTAGCTGTGGCCCTAATCCTATCCGTAACCATAACACCAAAACTAGGCCTAATCCGAGCCCTAAACCTAGATTTAACTCTAACTATAACCCTAACCATAGCCCTAAACCTAGCTCTAAACCAATCCCTTACCCTAAGCACAACCCTAAACCTCAGGGTAACCCTAGACCTATCCCTAATCCTTAGGCTAACCAAAACTCTAACTCTATTAATAGCCCTAACCCTAGCTCTCATTCTAGCTCTAACCCTATCCCAAATTCTTACCCTAACCCTGACCCTTATACTGAACATAACACTAATCCTTGGTCTAACTCTAACCCTAACTCCAACCCAAAACCTATGGTAATCCTATCCCTAGAACTAACCCTGAACCTAACTCCCAGCCTAGCCCTAACCATAGCTCAGAACCTAACCCTTATGCTAAACATAACCCTAAACCTAACCGTAGTTGTAACCCTCACCCTAACCCTAACTCAAGACCTAATTCTAACCATAACCCTAGTCATAACCTTAACTCTAACTGTATCCATTACCACAAACATTAATCTTACACTAATGCTAACCCTAGGCCTAACCCTAACCTTATCACTATCCCCCAAACTGTCAATTACTCTAAACCTAACCTGAACCCTAAACCTAACCTTATCATTACCCTAAATGCTAACACTAATGCTAATTTGAGCCCTAACCCTAAACTCAAACCTAAACCAAAGCCCAACACTGACCCTGACTTAATAATTCCCCTAGCTCTAAACCTGATTATTACTCTATACATAACCCTTACACTAGACTTAGACAGAAACCTAACCCTAAAACTATCCATAACCATAACCATGGACCTGACTTTAGCCCTAGCCATAATCCTAGCCCTAACCCTAGCACAAACCCTAGCCCTTATCCTAGCCCTAAACATAGCCTTAATTATAACCCTAACCCTAACGCTAGGCCTAACCCTGACACTAACCCTAGCCCTAATTTATCCCTATCCCTAACCCTAACCCTAACCCTATTCCAAAGACTGACTCTAACTCTCACCCTAACTCTAACTCTAGTTCTAACCCTATACATTACTGGAAGCCTAATCCTAGCCTGAACCATAGGTCTAACCCTAGTCCTATTCATATCCCTGGCCATAACACTAGATCTAACCCTAACTCTAAATCTAACCCTAACAATAAGCCTAAGCCTAAACCTAACCCTAGCCCTAACCATAAGGCTAATCCTAAAACCAGCCTTAACCATAGCCCCAGCATTAAAACAAAACCGAGACATAGACCTAAAACAAATACTTAACATAAACCAAGCCATAAACCTACACCTAGCCCTAACCCTAGCAATAATTTCAAGTCTTAAGCCAAACCCTAAAACGAACCCTCAACCTGACTCTTACCTTAACACTAACCCAGGTCTAAACATCACCCTAACCTTAAACATAAACCTAACACTAGATCTAGTCCTAAACCATAACACTAAAATTAGCCCTAATCATAACCCTAGTATTTACATCAGATGTAACCCTAACCCTAGCCCTAACTTAACCCAAATCCTAGCCCTATTCTCAGCCCTATCTCTAGCTTTAACCCTAAACTTAACTCCAACCGTATCACTAATTGTAACCATATCCCTAGCTGTAACCCTAGCTCTAACCCTACCCATTACCCTAATCATAACCCTAACTCTAATGCTAACCTTAGGCCTAAACCTAACCCTATTTCTAATCTTCTCCCTATCCATTACCCTAAATCTAACCTGAAACCTAAACCTAAACCTATCATTACGCTGATCCTAAAGTTAATGCTAATTCGAGTCCTATCTTTAAACCTTAACCTATCCAAAACACTAATCATGACCATGACCCTAATAATATCCTTATCTCTAAACCTGACCCTAACACTAAACCTATGACTTACAGAAGGCGTAGCCATGAACCTAACCTTAAACTGTCTTTAACTGTAACCCTATACCTGAAATTAACCCTAACCATAATCCTAGCACTAAATCCAGCCTTAATCCTAACCCAAAACATAACCCGAGCCCTAAACCTAATTCTAACACTCACCCTAGCCCTAAACCTACCTATAGCACCATCCCTTACCATAAACGTAACCACAAGCCTAAACCTAACCCTACACCCCGCCCTAACCCTATGCCTAATATTAACACTAAACCTAGCGCTAATCCTAGCCCTAATTTAATCCTATCTTAACCCTAACCATAGCCCTAAGACTAACTATAAATCTTGCCCTAGCCCTAGCCCTAGTTCTATCCTTAGCCCGAGTCCAAACTCTAGATCTAACCCTCACTATAAATCTAAACCAACTCTAAATTTAACTTTAATCATAAGCCATACCAAACCCTAACACTACCCCTAACCACAATGCAATTCCTAAAACTTGCCCTAGCCTTGACCCTAGCCATAAAACAAAACCAAGCCATATCTCTAACCCAAACCCTTAACCTAAACCAAACCCAAACCTTACACCTAGCCCTAACTCTAACTCTAAAAATTACTGACACTGACGCTGACCCTAACACTAATCCTAGCTCTAATCATCACCCTAACTTAAATTAACCCTAACACTAGACCAAGTCTTAACTCTAACCCTAAATCTATCCTTAATTGTAACCCTAGTTTGTACATTATTTATTGTCCTAACCCTAACATTAACCCTAACACAAATCCTACCCTGGATACGAGCCCTAAACCTAGCTTTATCCCTAATCAGAACTCTAACACTAGCCCTAAACCTAACCCTAACCGTAGCTCTAACCCTAGCTCTAAACCAATCCATTACCCTAAGCCAAACCGTAACCCAAATGCTAACCCTAGTCCTAACCCTAATCCTTAGCCTAACTTTAACTCTAAAAATATTACTAGTCTTAGCCCTAGCCCTCATTCTACCTCTAAAACTTAACCCTGACCCTCATCTGACCCTAAAAGTAATCCTAGGTCTTAACCTGACCCTAAACCTAAACCAAAACCTAACACTAGACCTACTGGTAACCCTATACTTATACCTAAGCCTAATACTACACCTAGACCCAAAGCTAATCCTAAATGTAGCTATTACTGTAGCCATAGGCCTAAAGAAAATTCTAGCACTAGCCCTAACAATAACCCTTGACATAAACCAAACACTTACCCTACCCCTAGACCTAACGCTAGTCCTAATTCTGGCTCTAACCCTAAACCTAACCCTATCCCGAACACTGACCCTGATCCTAACACTTAAACTAGCTTTAAACCTGACACTAACCCAAAACCTAGACCTAACACTAGACCTAGCCATAACCTTCAACCTAAAACTAGCCCTAAACATAACCCTAGGTTTTACATTACTCATAGGCCTAACCATAGCCCTAAACCTAACAGAAAACCAGAGCTAATCCTAGGCCTAAACTTAGCTCTAAGCATAAACCTAAACCTAGCCCTAACCCAAACCCTAACTCTAACCAAAATCCTCTCCTTAGACCTAAACCTAGCACAAAGCCTAACCCTTACACTAAACATAACCCTAGCCCTATCCTAAATTCTAATCCATACACTAGCCCTAATCCTAACCTTAACCCTAGCCCAAACTTTAGCTCTAACCATATCCATTACCCTAACCCTAATGCTAACCCTAATTAAAACCCTATCCCTTATACTAAACCTAACTCTAACCATAATCTTGAACTTAAAACTAAACCTAAACCTGACCCTCGCACTAGCTGTAACCCTAGCTCAAATACTAACCCTTATCTTAACCTAACCACAATCTTAACCCTAAACTAACATTTACCCTAACCCTAACACCACCCTAAACAAAATCTAGCTCTATCCCTAAACTTAATCCTAATTCTAGACTTAATCCATACCATAACCTAGCCCTAACCCTAGCTCTAAAACTATCCATTACACTAGCCATAACCATAACCCTAATGCTAACCCTAACCTGATCGCTTAAAACTGACCCATCTGTTACCTTACACCTTAACTAAAACCTAAAGTAAACCCTTCCATTACCTTAACTCTAAACCTAACCCTAACGCTAATTCAAGCCCTAACCCCTTAACCTTAATATAAACCAAGTGCTAACCCTGATCATGACCGTGACACTAATAATAATTCTAGCTCTAAAGCTGACCTTTAATTTAAAACTAACCCTTACACTAGACCTAGCCATAACCTAAACCTAAAACTATCCTTAACCATAACCCTAGACCTTATATTATCCCTAGCCCAAGTCCTAGCCTTAACCCTAGCAGAAAACCTACCCCTCATCCTTGCCCTAATCCTAGCCTTAATCCTAAACTGAACCATAACCCTAGGCCTAATCCTAATTCTAACCATCACCCTACCACTAAACATAGCACTAACCCCTCCCATTCCCCTAAACTTAACCCTAAACACAATGCTAACCCTAACCCTATCCCAACCATTAGGCTTAATCCCAACACTAACCCTAGTCCTAATCCTAGCCCTAATTTATCTCTAACCCTAACCCTCACCCTAAGCCTACTCCTAAGAATAACCCTAATACTCACCCTTGACATATCCCTAGTTCTAACCATATTCCTTACCATAATCCTAACACTAGCCCTAACCCTAGCATGAGCCCTAACCCTAGATCAAACCTAACTCTAAATCTAACCCTATCCCTAAGCCCAAACTTCACTCTAACACTAGCCCTAACCCTGACACTAATCCAAAATCTAGCCTTAACCCTAGCCTTATCCCTAAAACAAAACTGAGCCATAGCAATAACCGTATCTCTTAACCTAAACCAAAACCTAACGCTACACCTAGCACTAATTTTAGCCCTAATTTTAGTCCTAAACCTAACACTAAAACTAACCCTGACCCTGACACTGACCCTAAATATAACCCTTGCTCTAAACATCACCTATACCCTAACCCTAAAACTGGCACAAATTGTAACACTAGTTCATACATTAGCCATAGCCCTAACCCTAGCCCTAACCAAACCCAAAACCTAGCCCTTATTTGAGACTTAACCCTACTTTTAAACCTAACTCTAAACCAAAACCTACCACTAAACCTTACCCTAACCCTAGCCTGAATCCTAACCATAACCCTGGCCTTATCACTAGCTCTAAACCTATCCATTTCCCTAAACCTAACCATAACCCTAATGGTAATCCTAGGCCTAACCCCAACCTTATTCATTAACCTAAACCTAACTTGAACCCTAACCTAACCCTATCATTACCCTAACCCTAATGATAATTTGAGCCCTAATCCTAAACTTAACCTAAGCCAAACCCTAACTCTGACACTTCCTGTAATAATATACCTAGCTCTAACCCTGATTGTACCTCTAAACCTAACACTTATACTAGACCTAGCCATAAACTTAACCCTAAAACCATTCCTAAAGTAACCATAGACCTGATATTTGCCCTAGCTGTACTCCTAGCCCTAACCTTAACACAAACCATAGCCCTAACCCTAACGCTGTTCATAACCATAGCCCTAATCCTATCTATAACCCTGGCTCTAAACTTAGCTCTAACCCTATCAATTGCCCTAAACATAGCCATAATTCTAATGCTAACCCTAGGCCTAAATCTAACACTATGCCAAACTATAACCCTATCCATTATGCTAAACCTAACCTGAACCCTAAACCTAACACTATCATTACCCTAATCCAAACCCCAATGCTAATTTTAGCCCTAACCCTAAACTCTAACTTAAACAAAACTCTATACATGACCCTGACCCTAATAATACCCCTAGTTCTAAATTTGACCTTTACCCTAAATCTAACCCTTACACTAAACATAACCATAAACCTAACCCTAAAACTATCCCTAAACGTAACCCTAGAACTGACATTTGCCCTAACACTAATCCTAGCCCTAAACAAAACACAAACCTTAGCCCTCATCCTAGCCCTTAACCTAGCCTTAATCATAACTCTAATGAAACCCTAGCCCTAATCCTAATTCTAACATTCGTCCTATCCGTAAACCTAGCTCTAACCCCATCATTTACACTAAACCTAACCCTAAGCCCCAAACTAACACTAGGCCTAAACATATACATAAACCTAGCCGCATTACTAGCCCTAATTAAGTGTTATACCTAACCAAACCCTAAGCCAATCCCTAAGACTAACTCTCACTCTTGCCCTAACCTTATCCCTAGTTCTAACTCTATTTTTTATCATAACCCCAATCCTAGCTATAAACCTAGAACTAATGCTAGCTATCTTTAGCCCTAGACCTAATTCTACATCTAATCCTAACTGTAAATCTAACTATAAACCTAAGACTAAACCTAACCCTAACATTAGTCCTAAGCTTAACACTAATCTTAAAACTAGCCTTAAACATAGCCCTAGTCCTAAAACAAAACTGAGTCATAGCCCTAACTTTAAAGCTTAACCTAAACCAAAACCTAATCCTACACCTAGCCCTAAGCCTAGCCCTAATTCAAGTCCAAACCCTAAACCTAATATTACCCCTGACCTTAATTTTTACCCTAATACTAACCCTAGCTCCAAACATCACCCTAATGTTTAACCTAACCCTAACACTAGACCTAATTCTAACCCCAATCTTATAACTAGCCCAAACTGTAACTCTACTTCAAACATTGGCCGTAACTCTGAACCAAGCCCTTACACTAATCAAAACATAGCCCTAATCTGAAACCTAACCCTAGCTTTAACCCTAAACCTAATTCTAACACTAGCCCTAACCCTACCCTAAATGTAGCCCTAAGCCTAGGTCTAACCCTATCCCTTACCCTAAGCCAACCCTAACCCTAATGCTAATCCTAGTCCTAACCCTAATCCTATTATGAGTACTAACACTAGCCCTCATTCTAGCTTTAACCATAACTCAAACCTGACACTTATTCTGACCCTAATGGTAACCGTAGGTCTAAACCTGACCCTAACCCTATACTAAACCCTAATACTAGCACTAGAAATAAACCTATTCCTAAACCTAACACTAAAACTAGACCTAAACCTAATCCTAATTCTTGCCATATCTCTAGCCCTAGACATAAACAAAAACCTAGCCCTAGCCCTAAGAGTAGACCTTAACTTAACCCAAACACTAACCCTACACTTAGACCTAACCCTAGTGATAATTCTGGCTTTATTCATAAAGCTAACTCTAACCTGAACACTGACCCTGACCCTAACACTAACACTAGCTCTAAACATCATGCTAACACTAACCCTAACCCTAACACTTGTCCTAGCCATAACACTAACCAAAAAATTGGCCCTCATCATAATCCTAGTTTGTACATTAGCTGTAGGCCTAACACTAGCCCTAACCTAACCCAAAACCTGGACCTAATCCGAGTGCTAACCCTAGCTTTAACCTTTACACTAACCCTAGCCATAAGCCAGTCCATAACCCTTCCCTAACCCTAGCTTTTATCCTATTTGTTACCTTAAGCCAAACCCTAAACCTAATGCTAACCCTAGTCCTAACTCTAATCCATAGCCTAACCCAAACCCTATCCCTATTACTAGTCCTAACCCTAGCAATCATTCTAGCTCTAACCATAACCTAAACCCTAATCCTAACCCTGAAAATTTTACTGACCCTAACACTAACCATAGGTCTGAACCTGACCTTAACCCAAACCTCAACCCTAACATTAGCCCTACTGCTAATCCTATACCTAAACCTAAACCTAACACGAGTCCTAGACCTAAACCTAATCCTAAATCTAGCCATAACTCTAGCCCTAGACCTGAACAACAACCTTGTCCTAGCCCTAACATTCACTCTTAACATAACCCAAACACTAACCCTACTTCTAGACCTAAACCTCGTCCTAATTCTGGCACTAACCCCAACACTCACTCTCACTTGAACACTGACCCTGACCCTAACATAAACCTAGCTCCAGAGCTCAGCATAACTCAAAACCTAATCCTAACACTACACCTAGCCGTAACCCTAACCCTAAAACTAGCACTAATCATAACCCTAGCTCTTAACTACTCATGGCCCTAACCCTAGGCCTAAACTAACACAAAACCTAGCCCTAATCCTAGGCCTAAACGTAGCCCTAAGTGTAACCCTAAACTAACCCTAGTCCTAACCCTAAACCTAACCCTCCCCTTAGACCTAACCCTAGCTCAAAGCCTAATCTTTAAACAAAATATAACTCTAGCCCTATCCCAAACCCTAACCTAACACTAGCCCTAATCCTCACCTTAACCTTAGCCCTAACCATAGCTCTAATTCTATACATTACCCTAACCCTAGCCCTAATCCTAACCATAACCCTAGACCTAAGCCTAACTCTAATCCTATCCATTACCCTAACCATAATCCTAACCCTAATTCTAACCCTAGGTTAACTCTAACCCTATCAAAATCCCTAAACCTATTCCTTACCACAAAACTAATCTGTTCCCTAATCCTAAGCCTATTAATTACCCTAACCCTAACTTTAACCCTAACACTAATAAAGCCCTAAATATAAACCTTAACCTAAACAGAACCATAAGCCATGCCCTGACCTTAATAATACATCTAGCTCTAAACTTGACCCTTACCCTAAATCTAACCTTTACACTAGACCTAACCCTAAACATAACCCTAAATCTATCACTAACCATAACCATAGACTTAACCCTAGACACTTACCCTAACACAAACCCTAGCTCTAAACTTTATCCTAACTGAAAAACTAACCCAAACACTACAAAAACCCTAAATCTACCCATTACCATAACACTCGCTCTTACATTACCCATACACCTAACAGTAGCCCTAAACCTCACACACAACCTAGCCCTAATTCTAGCCCTAAACCTAGACCTAAGCATAACCCTAACCCTATCCCCAGCACCAAACTTAACCCTAACACTGGCCCTGGCCCTAACACTACTCAAACTCTAATCCTTACCCTAAACATAACAATAGCCCTAACCCTCAACCTAACCTTAAACCTAGCCCTAATCCTAACTCTAATCATAGCAAAAATCCAGCACAAACTCTATCCATTACCTTAAACACAACCCTAACCCTAATGCTAACCCAAGCCATAACCCTAACCCTAAACCTAACAGTAGCCTTGACTCTAATCCTAACCCTCAACCTAGCCCTAACCCTAGCTCAAACCCTAACACTTCTGCTAAACCTAACACTAACACTAACCCAAACCTATCTCTAAACGTAGACAAAATACTAAGGTTAACACAAGCCCTAACACTAGCACTAACTCTATTCTTTACCCTAAACCTAACCCTAACCCAAATGCTAACCCTAGGCCAAACACTAATCCTATCACTAACACTAACCCTGTCTATTACTCTAAACCTAGTCCTAGCCCTAACAATAACCCTTAACCTAAACCAAACAAAAACACTACTCCTAGACCTACACCTACTCCTGATTCTGGCTTTCACCTTAACTCTAATCTGAGCATTGATCCTGACACTAACATTAAACCTAGCTCTAAAACTGACTCTAAACCAAAATCTAAACCTAGCAATAGGCCTAGCCATAACCCTAAACCTAACCCTAAAACTATCTCTAGTGAGAACCCCAGATCTTACATTACCCAGAGCACTAACACTAGACCTAAACCTAACACAAAACCTAATGCTAATCTAAGTCCTAAACCTACTGTAAGCATAAACCTAACCCTAAACCTAGCCCTAACCATAAGCCTAACCCTCACCTTAGACATAAGCATACCTCAAAGCCTAACCTTTGGCCTAAACATAACCCTAGCCTTATACCTAAAAATAACCCTAAACTTAAGCCCTAACCCTAACCCTAAACCTAACCCTATACATTACCCTTATGGTAACCCTATTCCTAATGCTAACCATAGGCCCAACCCTAACCCTATCGCAAACCCTAAATCTCTCCATTACCCTAAACACACCCTGAACCCTACACCTAACCCTATTCATCACCCTAAACCTAACTCTAAACCTAATGCTCATTTGAGCCCTGTCCCTAAATCTTAACCTAATACAAGCCATAACACTGACCCTGAACCTAAATATAACCCTAGCTCTAAAACTGACCCTTACCCTAAACTTAACACTTACACTAGACTAAGACACAGACTTAATCCTAAATCTACTCTTAACTGTAACATTAGACTTGACATTATCCCTAGACCTAATTCTAGACCTAATCCTACAACAAACCCTAGCCCTCATCCTAGCCATAAACCTAGCCTTAATCATAACCATAATCCTAACCCTAGCCCTAATCCTAATTCTAAGCCTCACTCTACCTCTAAACCTAGCTATTACACATCCCTTTCCCTAAACTTAACACTAACCCAAGCCCTAATGCTAGGCCTAAACTAAACACTAACCCTAGTTCTAATCCTTGCACTGATTTAGCCCTATTCCTAAACCTAAACATAACACTAGCCCTAAGACTAACTCTAACACTTTCCCTAGTCTTATCCCTAGTTCTATCCTTATCATTTACCATAACCCTAAACCTAGCCCTAACCTTTGCCCTATCCTTAGACTTAGCCCTAACCCTAGATCTAAACTTAACTCCAAATCTTATCCTAACCCTAAGCCTAAGCCTAACACAAACACTAGCCCTAACCCTAACACTAATCATATAACTAGCCCTAACCTAAACCTAGGACTAAAACAAAACTGAGGAATAGGGGCTGAGGATATGGCTCAAGTGGTAGTGCATTTGCTGGCATGCATGGGATGCTGGGCTCAATCCTCAGCAATAATACAAATACAATTTTAAAAAAAGATGTTGTGTCCACCAAAAACTAAAAGAATTAATTCTCTCTCTCTCTCTCTCTCTCTCTCTCTCTCTCTCTCTCTCTCTCACTCTTTCTCTCTTCCCCCTCTCTCTTTCTCAAAAAAATAACTGAGCAATAGTCCTAACCTTAAACCTTAACTTAAACCAAACCCTAACACTACACCTAGACCTAACCCTAGCACTAATTTGAGTCCTAACCATAACCATAAAGTAACCCTGACCCCGAATCATATCCTAACACTCACCCTAGGTCTAAACACCACCCTAAACTTAAACCGAACCCTAACAGTAAGTCTAGCATTAATTCGAGTCATAACCCTAACCTTAAAACTAACCCTGATGCTGACTCATATTCTAACAGTCACCTAGTTCTAAGCACTGCCCTCTCCTTAAACTGAACCCTCACAGTAATCCTAGCCATTATTTGAATCCTAACCCTAACCCTAAAACTAACACTGTCTCTGAATTATATCCTAATACTAATCCTAGGTATAAATGTCACTTTAAACCTAACCCTCACACTAGACCTACACCTACCCCTAACCCTAACTGTAACCCCAGTTCTAAAAATTTTCCATTGCCTTAACATTAGCCATACCCCAACACAAAAATTAGCCCTAATATGAGCCGTAAACCTAGATTTAACCCTAAACATAAGCCTAACCCTAACCCTAGCCCTAATGCTAGCTCTAAAGCTATCACTTAACCAAAGCAAAACACTAACCCTGATGGTAACCCTAGACCTATCCCTAATCCTTAAGCTAACCAAAATCCTAACCCCATAATAGTCACAACCCTACCCTCACTCTAAATCTAACACTATTCCAAACCCTAATGTTAACCCTGACCATTATTTTGACCCTAACACTAACCCTAGGTCTAAACCTGGCCTAACCTTAGAGCCTTACCCTAACCCTAAACCTAACCAGAAAACTAACACTAGACCTAACCCTAAACCTCACACTTGCTAAAGACCTAACTCTATCTCAAACCCTAACACTTACCACAAACCTAGACATAGCAATAGCCCTAACCCTAAACCTAAACTTCAATCTAACACTACCAATAACCCTATGCCTACATCTAACCATATCCATTACTCTAACTCTAACCCTCCCCCAATGATGATGCTAGCCCTAATCCAACCCTAACCCTACCCACATTCTAGTCTTATCCCTAGACATAACTCTAAACCTAACCCTTTCCCTAGCCCTAACCCTAGTTCAAAATCTGATTCTTATGCTAAACAAACCCTAACAATAACTCTAGTTCTAACCCTAAACCCAAACCTAACTCAAGACCTATTCCTGACCATAACCCTACTCCTAACCTTATCTTTAACCCTATCCATTATCCTAACCATTTCCCTTACCCTAATGCTAACCATAGCCTAACACTAACCCTATCGCTAAACCTAACCCTATTAATTACTCTACACCTAACCTGAACCCTAAACAAAACCTATCATTACCCTTACCCTGACCCCTATGCTTATTTGATC